>NW_005054527.1:40240-68614 GCF_000277835.1 Geospiza fortis
ACTGTTTGTTTCCACTCTGTTTCACAGTTTAGAACACACTTAAGTTTCCTTCTGCTCTGGTAAATTGATTTTTGTACAGCATGAGGGGATGTGTTCTGCTTCCAACCATAAATTTAAGGAAATAGTACACATCTCCTTACACTAAGTAAAAATCAATTTTCTACCTGTAGGTGATGAAACTATTTCTCACACCTGCTGAGCAGACATATATCTCATAAGGCTTAAAGTCATAAACCGGTGCAATTCAGCAAGAGCAAAAATAAAATGTAATCATTTTAAAGATATTATTTTACATGTGACTCAGGTGTTCCTTTCCAAAGGTTATCTCTAGTTTTATTTACTGTTTTAATATTAAGCTTTCTCCTCGTCACTCTTGTATGCTCTGCTGTCATCAAGAGACTGGAGACTTGGTAAAACCCCAAACCACATCACATCTGAAAAATGCAAAGCAGCTGTCTCTCCCCTTCCCCTGATAATAAAGGGCATTCTAGAAGAGCTGCATTAAAAGCTCAGATCTGAATCTGAGCACAACAGAAAGACAGCTGTTAATATTTGGCTGTAGACTGCCGCAAAATTACCTCATTTGCAAAGCTTGCTGTGTGGTGAGCACACCAATGATAACAGCATGACAAAAGCAGAAAGGTTTATTCTACACATATCTGGGTCTGCCTTCTAAATGTGATATTCAATATGCAGCTCTGAACATCTATTCATAATCATTCACTCCAAGCAGTTCTGCACAGGCAGCATTTTAATATGGGGAAAGCAGTACTGAACTACTTCCCTGTATAATGGTACAGAAACAAGTATTTTAACATTCAAGTGGAGTAAAGTGCTCAGAAAAGAAATGGCTGGCAAAAAAAATTGGCTTATTTCTGGCAAATGCATTTCCAGTCAAATGAGAAAAACTTCTGTCTGTCAGCCAATCAATCAGCACGTTGTTTATATTAAGGTGGTGATAATATGGCTTTCAACACTAGGAAATTAGTGAGCTACAAAGAAGATTATATTCATTTTCCTTAAAAAATAAAAACTCTCCAACAAACAAGCACAAAACTTAACCATCTCTATCAGGTTCAAAATGGAAAAAACTGTTCAGAAACAGTATCTGATGTGAATTTGGTCAGTATAATGAAGCAGAAATAAATAAAGCCAGATGAGAAGCAGGAATTAGGTACCACATGTCTGAGTTGGAGTAGTTTATTATCATGGTTTCTTTTGTTAATTCCCTAATTTACACAACCATGCAAATGCAAAATAAAGAAAGGAAAAATTTACTGCATAGACAGCCTCAACCAGAATTTCCCACTTTTAATACTAAGAAATTGATTGTAAAGAGGCATATTTAGCATATTAACCATATCAGCTTCATTTTAAAGTCAGTGTCCTGCTTTTGGACAGGATAACACCATGCCAGCTACCAGAAAGAAAATTAACTCAGTGTTGGATTTAGAAGATCGATAACACACTGGTGTTTCAGCTTACCCCAAAATCAAGGACTCTTTATTTTCCCTTACCCTGACAGTGAGGAAAAGCACAAGAAGCTGGGAGGGAACAGAAAAGCTGACCTCAACAGGCCAGAGGGCTGCTCGGTGAGTAGAATATTACCTGCTGCGCTTAAACCACAAAAATCAGGTAAGCACCCTCAAATGGACAGCTGCTACAAGTTCAGCGTCCAGAAAACAAAGCAATTTCTGATTTAAATTCCTAAATTTGTGTTTGATGTCAGGCATCCACGTTCGATGAATTTGGTCCACCATATTCATCTTCCAGCACAAAGAGCACAGCAGATGTGCTATCCCAGAGGAGACAGAAATTATCTCTGCCATGCCCTGGGCACAAGTGCACACCAAGAGGATGATTTAGGAGCAGAGCTATTGCAGACATTTTCTGAAAAATCCTTTGCTAGGAATTTTTCTCCTGAGAAGCTGAGAAGCCTCAGAGGAAAAGAAAAACAATAATTATCTGCTGCTGTGGAATGCAACAGGTGCATCTTTGATTGGTCCATGTGAGTTGTTCCTACTTGATGGCCAATCACAGGTCCAGCTGTCTCAGACTCTCTGGTCAGCCACAAGATTTTATTATCATTCCATTATTTTTCCTTTCTAGCCCTCTGATGAATCCTTTCTTCTATCCTTTTAGTATAGTTCTAATATATCATTTTCTTTTCATATAATATATATCATAAAAAGATAAACCAGCCTTCTGAAACATGGAGTCAAGATTCTCATATCTTCCCTCATCCTGGGACCCCTGTGAACACCACCACACAGAGCTGCTCCCCAAGAACTGCCAGCACCTTACAGGTAAAGAAAAGGCACTTGGCTCTAAAAAGCAAATTACTCCAGTAGGATCTTTGCCACATGTGCTGCTCCTTGCTCTGTACTACTATATTTAAAAAAAAACTAATCCAAAGTCCACTGAAAGTTCCTTTCAGTTTTGCAAGAAGAAACATTACTGTATTTTTGATCAGCTATAGCTTCATCAATACACCTAAAAACACACTCCCCTCGAGTCCCCAGGAGAGGATCACAGCTCAAATGAGACAAAGATTGCTCTAAATGGTGGCACCAACCCCAAAAGAAAACATGCCTCACAAATGAGTGCAGCAGCTTTTAATTTCTGCATTGTGCAGTCAAGCATACACATTCTTGTCTGAGGAAGAAGAATATAATCACCTAGGGGCATGTCAAAAATAACTGTTGCTTCTCCCTTCCTATCCTTCCTTGGCAGAGCAGAGTCTGGTGAGGCAATCAAGAAATTAAAAGTGACATTTCACAAACTGATTGTCATGTTTTGGGTTTTTTTTTTTTGTTTGCCTATTTAGAGTACCTATGTCTATCAGGCAAATACACTGAGAATCTGACACAGATTCTCAGTGTATTTGTTCAGATACTGCCTGCATAGCAGTATCTGAACTAATCCTGAAGAAAATTAATTCCCTGAAAAAATAAACCAAGACATCTCAGGAGTTCATTGTGACGTCTGAGATTTTTTTAGTGTGAACTGAATGCTTTAAACTCTGATATAAACCATTTCAGCTGCCTAAATTTCATTTTTAAAATTATACATTCATCAGTTAACAAATTTCAAGTCCATCCTATTTCAAAATACAGTCTGATGAAGGGAAAGCAACAGAGATTTTTTCATTTTGTTGCATGGGTTTAGTTTTCCTTTCTTAACTTTCACCCATTATCAAAAAAATTATTTTGCAACCATTCCTCAATGTAGAACAGGATTTCAGCACCCTCCTTAAACAAAACAGTCCTAAACTGAAGACTGTTTTTTTCTTTATCCAGTGTAGCACAGAGAAACAAGACAATTTGGATATTTTAAATATTCATTTCCAAAGCAAATTGTATGGTTTGTTGTCTTAGTTGTGCAATAGCTTTGTTTACAGAGACCCAAATTTGGCATCAGCTCCGGGATTCTTGACACCTGTTTCAGATTTAAATAAATTAATTCAGGTTACACTATTGCAACAGCTGAAAATCTGGTTATTTCTTAAGTTAATTTCCAGAACAGTTCATTTCAAGAACAAATCTGTGTAAGCAAACCAGCCTTGTCCTACAAATCCCTGAAACATGAGGAAGGAAGTGTTTGTACAACTGAATTTTAATCCCTGACACTAAGCCTTTGCATACATGCATTAATACTTGCATTATAAAAACTATTAAGATGACATGGGTCTGAGATAAATATTACTGGTTTTTCCATTACAAATTATATATTCCCCAATGATGCTGACAGACTTTCAAAAAATTATAAAGAACATTTCCTTAACATTGCTTATTAGCATCTACACTTGAATTTATGCTAGAAGGGACAGCTTCCTAGGTTTTGCACTCCTGCATTCATTCCACTGCATAGGAAAAAACACAAAACAGCCCACAAAATCCTGAATATTCAAAAAATTCCTCCCAGATATTCATATTGATAAAAGTTCATGGAATCCTAGAGCATCTCATGTTGGAGGGGACCCATATTACCAAGTCTGACTTCATTTAAAGTAGCAAGTAAATTTATTTTAAAACTACAATGAATGAAAGACCATTAAAGAGAAATTTGAAAATCTGAAAATCAAATTGTATCTTGGTAGGTATCAGTAGTTCATATACCATTAAATACTTTGTTAAATTAGCAACTCCACGTGATAGCAGCAAATTTCCTGCGTTGCACAGAAGTGATATTGCTCAACACCAAATGAAAGAACACAGAATGGTGATGTTTGGAAGGGACCACATTGAGAGGATAATCTGATCCAACCCCCTTCTCAAAAACAGTCTGCCCAGAGCACAGGATTGTGTCCAGATGGCTCTGGGATATTTCCAGTGAGGGACACTCCACAGCCTCTGTGGGCAATGTGTTCCAGCACAGTCAAGTTCTTCCTCAAAGAAATCAGAATTTATTTTGGGTGCATAAGACTTAGAGAATCAGCTATTCATTCCTCTCCTCTTACAGAAATATCCCCATGATATTCCAATCCAGTGTAGAAATATTTAAAGGTGCATGTCTTGCCTTGCAAAAATTAGATGGAGTGCATGTGTTTGTGCTGGTAGAAATGCAATAGTTTGCCTCACTATTTTGTAAAACCACAAGTCACATAAGATTACCATCATCTTCCTTCTGACACAAACTCTAAATTCTCATGTAGCTCAACAGTTAATATTTGCTTTGTGTTTCAAAAATCTGATTCACTGAGATGGTTTCTAAACACAGTAAATAATTTAAGATACTGCAAAGTCTGCATGTGGAAAGGTTCACATGAACCTTGAAAATTCTTTTGTTGCATTATTTAGTACAGTTACAAATGTCAGATTACTGTTCATAAAGGCATGTCTATTTAGAATGGCATTTTCAGAATAATGTTTGCAAAAGTTCATATTAATATTCCTCTCAGTGCTGCTAAACCCAGTGTTGGTTCCTTTTTTTCTCTTTTTTTTTTTTTTATTTTTTTACAATGGCAGGTACCTTTAAAAGAGATGCAGAGCTAAAAAGAGAACAAAGATGAAGCATGTTCTACGTCAGGTCAAAAACATCCCAGAACTGTAAAATTGTCATTGCCATTGTCTGTCTTAGTTGTCTATTTATATTTATTTGCTGCAACACATGGAAGGTCTGATCCAGTAACAGCATTCTCCACTGAGCTTTATGCAGTACAGTTACAATTAAAATAAAGAAACGACCAACCTCACCCCATTAAAAAAAAAAACAAACAAAACTTTCTGTTCTAAGGAGCTTTTCCCTCAAAATGCAAGAAGAAGAACACGAAGACAGGGGAATTTAAGAAAAGCAAGAAAACCAAACAAACAAGAAAACAACATATTTGCCAGGATATATCCAAGTGCCCAGAGGAAAATTTTAATTAATGACAATGAAGATATGGAGTAAAAATAAGTCAGAACCAATCACTTGGTATTAGTTTCAAAAGTACTTGTCTTGTGTTTTCACACTGAAATCCTTTTTCCAGAGCTGGAAGTAACGGCCACATAGATCCCTTACAATTTCTGTTCCTACAAGAAAACCTGATTCATTGAGAATGCCAGCTAAGCTGCCACTAATGACATTGATGTCTGGGTTAAAACATGGCAGAGGAGGTCAAGAGTTTAAAAAAAAAGCTCAATCTGTTCTTTAGGGCTCCTCTACACATCCAAAACATCTGAGCTTTTATGACATGTATTTATTTTTGTTCAAGGGCAATTAGTCACAATGTAGTGAAACATGTTTTTTATACAGCAACAGATCAGAATAAATTAGTTAAAACAAAAATTCACTCCCAAGCTGATATCATATCAGGCAAGCTCATTAAGGAACAAGCCATCAAGAAATAACCAGCTCTATCATCTTATTGACCATTTTCCCATGATTTTCAGCACCACAGCTCAGATGTCTACCACCATGACATTGCAGGAAGCACCAAGAGAGGATATCTACCTTATGAAAGGTAAAACTTCACAGTGTGCAAGGTTTCATACAGATCTTTCCTAAGTTTACACCCAGTTGGCCCAAGGCAGAGATTTAAATATTTCCTAAGATACATGCTTAACTGGCATACAGAACTGAAAACAGGAAATATGACAGAAGCATAAAAAATTATCCAGATATCCAACACTGGCAATGTCACAAGTTTTAGAGAAGTCTTATGATACAACTTCCTTTTCTTCCAAGAAAAAATGCTTTTTCTTATAGAAAATTATTTGAATAATTTCATACAAATAAGAAAAAAAATCTTTTTTTTTAAACAAAGCAATTTGGAATCATTGCAAACAGTATTTCTACTGCATGGGATTTCAGACTGAATTTAGTTGCTATGATATTTAAAATACAGTTGGTTCATGTCCTTCATAGAAGAAAAAAACCTGTCATATATTAGTCACTATAACCATTTTTTGGTTTTCAACATTTTTCATTCAAAAGCAAACAGAATAGATATTTTGAAGCCTTACATTTGTTCACTACAGATACTTATGAAAATCTAATGTTAGGCTTTAATTCGAAATTTTACCTGCTTTATTTTTCCTACACATTATATTTCTTCAGGACATCTCATTAGAGGATGGTAATTTAAGACATTGCTTTTCTATCATTTAATTTCTGCTATTTCAGTAAGTAACAGCTGTTCCCAAATAGAACTGCAGGAATTTCTTTTGTCAAAGCATTTTCTACTTATATTTATTTGCTGAAACAAATCAAACTTCTTTAAAAACAAACCAATATTTTCCTCATATGACCTACTAAAATTTTTTATTATCAAAATACCTTCTCTTGATGACAGTTTTTCCAAGAGAAGAGTTCTTAGCTGAATAATTCAGGATTTACAGAGCTAATACAAGGCATAAATGTCTTCCAAAAAATGTTCAGGTTCTGTTTGCTTTAACAAACGCAACAAAAGTTGATCTAAATGACAAAAGGCAAAACTTGAGAGTTTTAAAAAGGGTAACTATCCTTTAGCTGGCTCAATCAGTGATTGGAGAGGCAATGAAGCTGACATGTGATTTATCCCTATGATGTAGTTTGTTCTATAAACCATGAAGTGTTATCTACTGGAGAAGCAGTGAAGCTCCTAAAAGCAAAATTATTGCAAGTAGTAAATATGACACATGCAGTAAGACAAATAAAATGAGATAAGCCAAGTTCCAAAACACCAACACTAGATGTATTCTTTATACATTTATAAATTTCAGCAAATGCAGTCTGACACCAATTCTACTCCAGAAGTCTGGGCAAGGCTTTAGCAGTTAATAAAAAACATGAAATAGTGTGTGCATAATGTGAATGAAAACCTTTATTCCAACCAGACTTTCAGGGAGCTCACAAATATCACAGTGAAATCCTTTGTCAGAATTTACAACAAATATTTACTGCTTAGCACTTCAACAACACAGAACACATAGATATGTTTGCCAAGTGATGTATTTCAAGTGTCCACTGGCCAGAATTTGATCTATAACACTTCAAGGACCTTTCAGCCTCAAATACTATTGGTTTATCTCAAGCTTCCCCAGTAGGAGCAGAATTCCCCACAAAGCCCAAAGCATGATGTTCCTTGAAGGTACTGCCATGGGACTGAGAAAAATCACTGCTAAGTGAATTCATGAATGACCTTCAAAACTCTTGTTTTGGTATTTAAAATCCTCCATCTCCTCTTGGTCTGCCAGTTTTTAACCCAACATTATCAACACATTTAACACTTTGTCTCTTGCAAAACAAAAAATTGCTTTTGCTGAATTCTTCTCCGCAACAAGCAACATCACTTTCATCACTTTCAAAAGAGGGCCCCAAAACCAGCTGGTTTTTGGTTTATTTTTTTAAGTAATTCTCCTAAAATAACACATTTAACACTAGAAATTATTTAAAAAAAAAACACAAACACACCCAACAACAAAAAAAATCTTATGTCTGACATAAATTTGCCCTCTATTCTGACTGCTCTGTACAGAAGAATTGAATATTGTTCATTTTCTCACAAAAGATGATCAAGGAAAGAAAAAATGAACAGGCAGAATAGATTGGAGTCCTTTAAGTGAGGTCCCTGAAGAAGGGTAAAAGATTAAGAAATTACTTATAGAAGTAATTCTCTCAAGTCCAAATGTTAAAGGATTCCTGACACTTAGGAGTATGAAATACACGGAAAAGCATTACCTGCTTCTAATCTGTGTACTATTTTCTGTCTTGCCTGAGAAAACAAATATAGTAGCTGGAAAATCAGAAGTTCACCTGCCTTCACCTGCTAGTCCCAGAAAACACTGAAGACTCAAAACAGTAAAAGAAAAGCTAATAAATAGCTTTGAACTGCTGATCCTGGCTTTTAAATATGTGAAATAACTTTTACAGTCTTTCAGAAATCAAATTTGCAGAGCAAATGGAATACTAACACAATGAAGTACCTCATTCTATAGACATACAGTAAAATATCTCTTCCAAAACAAAAAATTTACTTTTGCTGGATTCTTCTCTGTAACAAGCAGCACCACTTTCAAAAGAGGGCCCCAAAACCAGCTGGTTTTGGTTGGGCTTTTTTTTTTTAATTAATTCTCCTGAAACAATTTCAACATTACACAAGAAAAATTCAGCTTTCTCTTAAAGATTTGTCACACTACACAAGAGCATTTTAAAACTATATGGTGTAGATTTTTTCATTCAACCCCTGATTTCCAACAGGACACTCATTTGCATTTTCATTTTTATCTGTCTTCTTAAAAGATAAAAAAATCCTTTTTTTTTTTGCCTTAAGGTGAAAAGAGTTTCTTCTACCCCATCAACTTCTACCAGAAAAAGAAGACGTTCCCACAAAACTCGTTAGTAGTCTAAAAATCCTGACAACATAGAACCAAAGTACCCATAACAAATCTATGTTAACCACATTTTTCTATCTTCACGCTTCTGTGTCTAAGTTATTCATTGCTAAAACTGGAAATGAGAGACCTTAGTCTCAGCAGAGCTCCAAAAGGCCTGGGAAATGGAAATTTCAATTGAATTGAACATTTTAAGGTATTTTTCTATGAATTAAAAAGGAACTGGTTTGAGTTTTTTCCCCCTTCTATTTCTCTATTTCTTTACCCCCCAGTGCTTTGGAATCTAGAGGGGAGAGAAGAGAAAAATCTTCAGTGTCCTCATTTCTCCCACCCTCTTTAACTTCATCTGTGACTTTAATTATATTTCTTCTCATAAGCTTGCCTTGACTTTATTTTATTTTTAAAGAGATAAGAGCTTGCAGCAGGGCTCCCTAAAAAACTCTTTCAGCTCTATTTTTAATGCACACAGTAAAGTCAGAAGCATATATTTAAAAATACAAAGAGTAGCTGATGATTAATTCCAGTTAAACTGAAAGAGAATCACTGATCTGGATTATATTAATTAATTTTATATAATCAGTGTTTTTCTACAAGGGCAGCTTTGTGAGAACTTACAGACTATGGGAGTTTGCTTAATGTTAAATCCTCACCTTTTCTGCTTGCACATTTTACAGAATTGTTGGGAAAATTTAGACAAAAGTAACAATTAAACCTTGGATATATGCACCAGCTAAAAATGGAATTGCTTCCTTTTGATATTTAATTACTGCTTCAGATTTCTTAAGTAGGAAAAACGTTTATTAATCTATGTGCAAAGTTCTCTTTAAGGGTAATCATTTTATCACTGTACAGCATGATTCCAAACCACAATTCAGCACTTGACAGCTTTTGTTCAGAGTGGTTTTGATAATTGGATACAGAAGTGGCTTTTGGCCATTTGGATGAAACTCTGCAAGTCTCATGGAGCTCCTGAAAGCAATCAAACTTAAGCACATCACTCATTCTGCTGAGCCAGCCTGACAGTTTTGATAGCCCATTACAGTAGTTTATATTTCATTTTTGACAGATTTCAGTGGACATCTCAGAATAAGACTAGCTTGGAATCTTGAGTAACCAAGGGGGTCTGACTTTGATCTCAGGTCATCATTTCTTAATGCAAGTAACCCACAGAGAGTGTTTGGATATTAACTGTGAACATCTGCAGTACTATATCCTCACACCCTCCTCACAATAATATAAATAACTACATTGGACAGCTCAAGAGAGAGGTTTGTGAGTCAACAGGAACACTTTGTTTGAATAAAAGCAAGCCACCAATAGCCTCATGGAAAGCGAAGTTGTGTGCATTTTATTACAGAGAAAGTGAAAGACAAATGCATATTGGAAATTCTCTCTGTTCTTTTCTCATTTGAACTGGTTATAGTGATGCACTACTGCCAAACACAAAGATAGAAAGTGTCTAATAAACGTAATCAGCAACTAATTCTCCATTAGTGTACATAG
Source organism: Geospiza fortis (assembly GCF_000277835.1). Taxonomy (NCBI): domain Eukaryota; kingdom Metazoa; phylum Chordata; class Aves; order Passeriformes; family Thraupidae; genus Geospiza; species Geospiza fortis. Next base: position 50,539 of record NW_005054527.1, read on the forward strand.
AACCCAAAAGTGTTCACTAACTACTCAGCTGTTTCTTGAACCATTAGCAAACAAAACCCCCATACTTTAAAATGTGCTACTAAATAAAATTTCCATCAAATATGATCAAGGTTATTTTTTCAGGCACCCCAGAGAGATGGCTCACTGGCCTTTCTGTTGTTTTTGGTTTCTTCAGGGTTTTTGGGTCAGTTTGGAAAGGATGAGTAGGGTGGGTTGTTTTTTTTATTTTATTTTTTGAAGTCTTGATCTTCCCCCACTCTCCCCATCCATATTTTCATTAAGTGTAAGCAGGCACTAACTTAACCCATGCATCCAGAGGTAAAAGTGGTGATTCAATGATCCTTTCCCTCTCCTCAGCACAAGAACAAAATAAACCTTATTTTGGGATAATCACAGAAGGATTCTAAAATAGCATATGCCACACCATCCTGTGCTGCCGCATCTTTTCCTCTTTTTAATCAAAATAAGTGAATGCTTGAGAAATTTTGAATCAGATGAGAATCTATTATTTCCTACTTTAGGCCTTCCTCTACCAGGAGAAACACAGGTTGATTAATAGATCTTAAAACTTCTGCCTGAAGTCACGCACTTCATTCCAATAGCCCAGAGTTGATGAGGGCAGTGTGATACCAAATTATGTCCATGAAATATTAATTACCAGCAGATGATTACGTAATTCTACCAGTAGCAAATCCTACTTCTCTTCACCAGCATCTTACAGAAATACCAATATGTGGGGTTTTTCCTTCCCTATTATAAATATAAAGTTCCTTGATGCTCAACAAGCACTAGGCAATAAAGCTTTACCATACTCATAAGACAATTAAGTTGCTTTTCATATTTATATATGGCAATAAATAAAGCTAAGGCTGAAATTGATTCATCTTTACCATGAAAAATGTCTTGGCAGAACATGTTAATTACAGGAAAGAAGTAATAAAATGACAGTCCCAATCAATTAGACAGTATCTACACCAAGAACAGAATAGGAGAAGGTCTGTGAGCATCCTTGGCAGATATGTGGTGGGCATTACACCAATGATTCTATTTTCCCCAGAAAAAAAAAACAGTAGTTCAAAGTAGAAGTAAGAAGGCATTTTCAGGTCTAAGGGGCTACAGTTTGGATGAATTTTAGAATGTGAGCAAGTGTGTATGTGACTTGTATTTCAATTTGATTATCAAGTTAATAGACAGTCTCTTGGACATCAGTATTGTGTCCCTGGTGCAATGCATCTACAGCATGAAAGACAGAAGTAAGCAAAGATGTTACAAAGACTTGTGTTTGTGAAACAGAGAACTCTGTTTTTTAAGTAAAATGCATCATTATAATGGTCAGAGACATTCCGGCAAATTCATTTTAGGTGCGCCTAAAATGCCTAACATTGGAGTTTGCAGCAGTTTATCACCAGCAATAGAAACTGAAACCCACAGAACCACAGAAGCTGAAGTTGGGAGGCATTTCTTGGGATCACTTCATCCAACCACCCTGATCAAGCAGTCACCTAGACCTGGTTACTCAGGAACACATCCAGATTGAGTTTTAAATAACCTCTAAGAATGGAGACTCCACAAACTCTCTGGCCAAACTGCTGCAGTCCTTGACCAGAAAGCAGAAAATTAAAGGGTGGTTTTTTTGCATGTGTATGGATTTCCCATTTTTCAGTTTGTGCCCATTGTCTCTTGCACGTCACAAGATACACTGAGACATTTGGCTCAGTATCCTTCACTCCCCCTGATCTAATTATAGATATTGACAAGATCCCTGCAAACCTTTGCTTCTCCAGGCTGAGTAGCTGCAGCTCCCAGCCTCTCTCCAATGGATCTGATTCTCTTATCCCTCCAACTTTGCCCTACACTGGACTCACTCCAGTACCTCCATGTTTCTTCTGTAGGGCCCAACCCTGGTGCCATCACTCCAGTTTGATTTCATTTCGTTTCACCAGTTCTTTCTGGAAAAGAGGGATCAACTTTCTCCATCTGCTGGCAGCACTTCATGATCCAGCCCAGGAGGCTGCTAAACCTTCTGTTTCACAGGCACATCGCTGGCTCATGGACACATTGGAGTCCACCAGGGACTCCAGGGTCTTTTCTGCAAGGCCACTTTTCAGCTCGATGCCACTGCAGGAGGTTATTCCTCCTCAGCTACAGGGCTCTGCATTTTCCTTCGTTTTATTTCACAAAATTTCTGCCAGACCCCTTCTCCAGTCAGCCAAAATCCCTGTATTGAATTCTACACAGCTTTGACAGGCCTTCTTCACATTGCCTCCAGTTTCACCAAATCTGATAATGAAGTAGCAGCACACACTAAAATATGCACAGTGAAGATTTCCTGATAATTTTACCATCTATTTACAGTGCCCAAATCACCTGGTATGTAAAAACTTCTTCACCCTAGCTATAGATCCACAAACTGATCACCATATTGTCAAGACCTTTAAAAAATCCACAAAGCTGCAAAAAGAGTGAGATGTCCTAATTCTCCTTCTTAAGAAATTCTCTCACCCCTGCACAGAGAATTATTGTTACAGTTCTTCTCTACCAAATCCTTCTTAACTAAAACCAGATACACATCTCAATACATGCAGTAAAAACCTAACAAACCACTCCAGTTTTAAACTTTGATTAGGTATTTTAAAGCTTTGGATGAATCACTGGGAAAAAACATCAGTTGGGAGCAATGATTTTGAAAACAACAAGGTTAAATGCAGCATTTTAAAATAACCTTGCTGTATTTTTTTGTTCAATCCATTTCTAATTTTATGGCATTTATAACATAATAGATGTTAGTTATCTAGTCTTATTAGCATAATAAAGAACTATAACCTGTAGCAGTCAGGAAACAAAATTACTGCTTTTACATTTAAGTATCACTTTGACAAATACATTAACCTTTAAGTTAGAGGTTAGAAAAATGCATTATTTTTCATTTTATTTTCTTTTTTGGACAAAGTTTTCTCTGAAAGGACTGTTGAAGGATAAAAGAGTGATGTAAATGGGGAGGAGGGAACAAATTATTAATATTGTGAGATAATTTGCACAGCAAGTCTTCCACAAGGGCTAAACATAAATTCCCATGGGAACAAACCAAGACTTTTAAGTGGGGAGAAAAGAAACCTCTTGACTTTCTGGCAACATTCCTCTGAAAATGACATATTGTTTACTGTTATTCCGTAAGCTTTATTTTGTACTGACCAGTCATAATTAATTTCTTCTGGGTTTTAGATACACATTTGTTCATTTAATTCATAAAAATTATATATAAATTTCCCACAGCTGGTTTTCAGAGAGTTTAAAGTGGAAACTGGAAGATCAACCAACTTTGCATGGCATTTCAGAGATGCTCTAAACCAGGGTTTATTGCCTTGCTCCTTCTGACATTAATATACCAGAACAGAACAGCTCTGTTGGAAGACACCTACAACAATCACCTAGTCTGGGGCACTTCAGGGAGTAACATTATCCATAATAATAATTACAATCTTTACCAAAATAATGTTTAAATTCATTCTTATATATCATAAGGCATGCTTGAAAACACTAGTGATTCACCAAGACCAACCACAATCTTGGCAGCTCACTCTCAGGTATGGAAGTTATCAGGATGAATTTGTCATTAGAGAAAATAAAACACCAACAAAAGTGGTTTGGGGTGGAGGAAAAAAAAAAAGTCAGTCTTACTTCTGGTTCAGTTTAGGTACTTCTCTCATTTTTCTCTATATGTTAGAGAGGCCCACTCAGAAGCACAGAGCCATATGAAGAATCATAAGGCTGGGTCAGTTTTGGGGATTTTTTTTTTGTTTGTTTTAGGGGGGTTGCAATGCTTCTTCAAAAACAGATGAGCTGCACATACTACAAAAAAAAAACATTCCTTTTCTACCTTCTTTCAGCACACTTGTGGAAGTGGCAAATAAAAACACAAGGGCAAATCTGATGGAATTCCATTTTTTGGGGAGATGTGCGAAAGGGAGCGTGTTCAGCTGGTAACGGGCTCTTTCCTTTGGCTCGCAAGCAGAACGCTCCCCTGGCTGGTAGCATTTGCCGATTGATCTGTTAGGATGATGTTAAACCCACGGTGCATTTTTCACCGACTGTCTACAGTGTGGCATATTGATTTTGCCCTTCCCTGGCTCACTTCTAAAACCTACGCAGTCAAAACTGTTACTTACTTGAAGCTTTCTGCTTTTCCAGCCCTGCTCTGACAGATATCTCTGTTATGGCACCATCTGCTATCTTCATATTCCATGACTGAACCACAGGCTAGCACTTGTGCTGTGACAGTTTTTGAGGTGTAAAACACACTTCTCCTGACATCTGCCTCAGCTCATCCATCCTCCAATTAGGAAGGCCTGAGAAGACAGGCTTGAGATGCTTTACATTTTCATTTCTCTACAGGATCCCTCTTCACTACAAGGAAGCCAAGTCTCTGAAGATTGTCTTTCAATTTTAAAGAGAGATAATAGGTTTTGTACACAAAATAGTATAACAGGCAGGCAAGGAAGACCTTATACACCAAATTAACATTATTTATTCCTGTCCAGTATCTGTAAAAGCACACAGGAACAGGCACAAGAGGGCCAGATATTCCAAATCTTGAGTGCAATGACACACTCCAGTTAGAGAAAACACCTGCTCTTCCAGAATGAAAAGGAAAACACAAAGCAAGCTGATTAGATGAGTTTTGGTCTACTGAACTAGGAAATGGAAGCTGTTCCCATCTAAGGCTTCATCTCTGCACGAAGTGAGTTCAGAAAAAATAAATTCTTCACAGGTAACATTCTGATTACATTCACCTGATTTTCTCACTTAGTGCTGCAAAATTACTTTAATAATTGACATTCACCTGATTTTCTCACTTAGTTTGTTAGTGCTGCAAAATTACTTTAATAATTCAGGATCTAATATGGAACTTATTCTCCAGCCTTTATCAACCATGATGCACCAAAGCTATATATAAGAGCAAGGTATATTTTTTAATTATTACCTTACCAGAAAGACAGGCACATGTCTAATCAAAGGATGAATGAGGGTTGTGTCTCTTTCTTGTCAAACTGTATCTGACCACCTAAATATATGTGGAACATGTTAGAATACAGTGGAGGAAGTCATGGGAAACAACAGAATGAAGGGCAACCTATGAAGGATGGAAAAATCTGTTATGAAAAATGTAGTAAAATTTAAAAAAAAATCTAAAGAGTATGGAATTGGTGACCTTTCACCTTTATTAAACACATAAAGAGAATCCATGCTACTGAACAGAGGAGTGATGTTTCTTTCCAAATTTGACTAATGCAGCACAATGCAGAGGAGTACTCTTAAAATTTTCCAATAAACAAAACTACAAATCAGATGGGTTATTGCCATTCAGTTCAAGAGTTATTATTATGATTCATTTCTTACAGACTTCTTAAAAGCATTCAAACACATTTCATCCATAAATAAGATATCTTACAGTACATGTTCACATCTTACCAGATGCAGTCAGAACCAGCAATGTAGTTTGTACATTTTGTACTATTAAGTGTACAGATTTCCACCCCTCTCTCTGTTGTCCCAGTTTCTCTCTTGCCTCTTTGTCTTCCATTGCTCATTTTCCTGAGCCAGCCCTTTCAGCAATAAACTTGCACGTAAGGAGAAAATCCTTTTTCTCCTAAATTCCACATTTATACGTGTATCAGTTTCTGTTTTTAAGGAAAGTTTCCAGCCTGACTATTCTGGGAGTCACACTACCACTGCCAGAGACTGTCAGTCCTGGGACCAAGGCCTCTTCACTGCAGGCAGCTTCAGTGGCGCAACTGGTGCCCATTTGACTCCTGCCAGACCTGACTCACAGCCAGACCTGGTTTTCCTTATCACAGGCTCAGGTATCTCATTCTGTAAAGCAGTTTATTCACAAAATGGTCGAGCTGGTGCCTCTAAAGAGGGACCCCCAGCAGAGGAACCGCTGGGCTTTTATACCTCCTCAGTCTCCCCATGCACAGGTCTTACTCTTCCTTCTCAGACCTCAACCCTTGCCCTCTCTGTGTTCATTCACCTTGCTGGAGTCACCCATATTCATCTCCTTTTTATTATCTAGAATGTCAGAATTCCCAACTCCCGCAGTATCTCAGTCTCCATTCCTTTGGCTGGTGTTACCCATCTTTCCTGCCCTTTGTTGTCCAAATATTGGCAGTTCACTGCCTCTTCTCAGGGGCTCTCACCCAGAGCTCCATCTACATGCCAACCTCCCTCTCATTCTGCAGCTCACAAGCCGAGCTCCTTGTACCAGGAGCATCTATTGGACTTGGACCATCAATTCCTCATCACTGTAAAATGTATTTCCAAAGCTGGTGCCTGCCTAATATGCTTTATATATGTTGTCCTTCTGTCCAAATAAACATGTGTTCTGCATCAACTAACTCACTAAATGCTTTACACAAGGTCCAGGGCTTTCATAACACTATTTGTCAACAGTTGGCCTAGAATAATTCCCAGCTGATCTAAGTGTATACATCCATCCACATGCCTTTCTAGTTTATCTGACTCCAGAGTGCCAGAATCCCTCTGTCAGCACTCATTCATGACACAGACCTCAGCCACACACAGTGTTAGTCAAGCTCTCTCACTTTTGGCTATTATAAAAATCCTTACTCCCTCCCAGGAGAGGAGGGCTCATTCATGAATGATCATAACAAATAAATCTATCAAGGCAGCAGTTCAAATTTCTTTCAGTGTCCTGCACAATGAAGATCCAGGGACAAATATGTCTGTTACTGTATTTATTTTATCCTTTCACAAGCATCCACGTAGTTTATGATGCAGCTAAGAAATTTTTTCCTTCATAATACCAAACAAGTGGACAGATACTCTAGATATTTTACTTGCTCTTCTGCTTTTATTTCTGTGTCATATAATCCTGAATAAAAATTGTACAAAATTATCTGTTACCTCTCACAAAGTGATTTCAACATACTTCACACATAGTACTACAGAAAAGATCTGTGACTTGACCTCTCAGTGAATAAAACACTGCAAGTTTTACCAGACTTCTGAAACAACTATTTTCATAATGACAAATTAAAAATCTCTCTAATTCTCATTTTGACCCTGCATTTAGTTTAGAATTTCAACTGCTCTGCTAACAGACCTGGGACTATTTGGAATAACACTTTTTTTAATGAAAGGCTAGAAGAAATCCACAGACCATTCACCTCTAATTATGGGCACACAAAACCACTGTTCCTTACAGAGTCAACTGGCATCCAGCACAAGGACTGAAAAGGAACTAAAACCAGATCCTGATCAGAGATACTGTGGGATGAAAAGGGCTCAGCTGGGGCAATAGGAGTCAAGTGATGATGCCTGAAAAACTGGGAGCAAAAATATTATCCCTGGACTTCTCCTTCTCTAACAGCTTTTATCCCTTTACCTTCAGTTCCATATTTTTCTCCATCAAAGTCCTTCAAGTATCAAGACTAAAAAGAGTTCTGTCCCCTTCCAAATTCTTATGCACACCCAACCTTGTCACTGTTAAGGCAGCCTGAGGAGCAGAAAAGGCCTTGACCCTGTGTCAAGAGCACTGCTCAGCAACAGCAGAAACATCCCTAAATTATCAACACAATTTACAGCACAAATACAAGACACAGTCCCATACCAGACTCTGCAAAGAAAATTAACTCTACTGCAGCCAAAACCAACACAAATACATTTGCAAGTCCCGCCAACAGAACAGTGCATTTCTACTCTTAAAGCAGACAGAATTTGAGTGACATTTAGTGTCACCAAAATCAAAAATAATTGCTCAACCACTGGCTTTAAATTAAGTATATTTATTTCGTCAAGGGCAACATTTACTAGAAATTGTAAATAGCAAGCAAGCCAGAAATCACGTAAATCATAATCCCAGCTAATTAAATTCTCCATTTAATGGGCTAATATTTATTGACAGCTCACTAAAAATTAATTAAGAAATACAGTAACTGCATATGTTGAAAACAACAGTGTTATTAGGAGGGTTTTTTTGGTGTGTCAACTGCTTGAGTTTTGGTTCGGTTGGGGTTTTTTTGTAAGCCCTTAGAAGGTTATTGCAAAATTGCCCCAGGCCATACTGTTAACATACAAAAGCCAACTACTATTCTTTAATCCAACAACTCATCCCAATTTATTGGAAAATAAATTACTGGGACTGTTCTCACCATTTTTACTCCTGCTTAAGAGATTGGACACTTACTAAATATTGAAACCTATTAGGAAGGCAACAGAGCACATGTGGAGCACATGTGCCAGTTTACAGTCTGTTGTTTGGTCACTTGAGTGTTTGTGCCCTGTACTTTAGAAAGAATTACTGTGAACATCTTTTTATTAAACTCAGCCTTCAAGGCATTTTCAGACTTGCACTGAGATTTGGCCTATGGGTGGCAGATGATACTTTACTTGCAATGTACGCTGACTTCTGAACTACCCATCCATCCACTGGTTTAAATTTTAGGCCCAGAAACAGAAGCCAGAAAACCCTGGCAACGAAAAAATAGACCCAAAAGGGAGAGGCACATTAATTCAATAAAAGGAAGAACGTTCACCATTCTGTGCTAAAGGGTGACAACATGGGCACAGATGAAACAGCAAATGAAAATTAAATAAAAAGAGGTCTGATGGGAGAAAAAGGTGCAGCTGACTCAACACAGCAATGTGCTCTTGAAAGCTGTTCTAGGACCAAAAAAAGCTATTTTATGGCACATGTAAAAAGGGTATTATTAAGATAGTTAGGATGCTGAATGCAGGATCTGTAAATAACCAGATGCATAACAATAGAGAGTACACAAAAGGGGAAAAAAGCAGCAGAAAAGTCCCAAGAAAACAAGAACATGCTCCTGAGGTTAACAATAAGAAAAAGGAGATAGACCACTAGCATCTCTGCTAATTGGTAACTTTCAGGATTTCTTTGGGAGTCTGAGGTGGTGACCTAAACCGCAAAGGAGCAAAAAACCAGCAGCCAGTTATCTGAAGAAACTTTTATATTAGCAGTGATGGTCAGGACAGAAATTTTGCTCAGATTAGAGAACCTAACAGTTTTTTATCAACTGTCACAGGTAAGGATCCTGTGTCCACCTGTGGATACCAGGCAAGGCACTGCTGCCTCATGTTTTTTCCCCCCAGGCAGCAGCAGGACCACGAGGCACCCAGCAAACCACAAGAGGGGGAGCAGGTGGCAAAGGGCTGTGAAATCTGATGGGAATTAGATAATTATCATGCAGGTAATTAACAGCTGCAGCAGACCAAAAAAAATCATCTTGCAGTTTAAAACCACTTCTAAATGCTTTACTATTCATAGCCTGGAGACACCCATACCCAGCACCAAGGACAAACTGAGGAACAAATGTATAAATCCATACACACTCACAGTAAATGTGATGTTATTTAAACTGAAAAATTTTTACTTCCAAACCCAAGACCCCAGTAGAATTACATAGAGCTTTGGGTCATTTTCAGCTTCCCCAGCATCTCCAGAAGCAGAGAGTCAATTTCAAGGGGAACAGGTAGAAATTAGGAGAACATATAGTACTTGCTGGTGTTACAGTAGGCAGACATAAACTACACATAGCCAACTAGATCAGCTTAAAATTCTGCATCTTTCAAAATCCTCAGCCCAGAGAAAATTTCTCTTGGAGAAAAATCTCAAGAAAGAAATCAGATTAAGTTATCAAATTCTTAAAACACACAAACTTCCTTTGACCCATTTAACTTAACAAAAGCCCTGGCACTTTGTAAAACCCCTTAGGCAAGATCTATGCATTTTCTTCTTTCAAAATTGAAAATACAACATTTTTCTCTTATTAGTTATTAGAACAAATGTGTCATGCCTTACTAAGATAACCAGTGTGAACAGAAAACACTCTTATACTAAGCAGCTGCTACCCCATGATTCTCAAAAGCATGCACAAAGGTTGCAAAGTTCAAAGGATACTAAAGTAGTAAGATGCTCAAATCTCTGAATTAAATTAGAATCTGGCACGCAATTCCTGTGGATTGCTTTTAAAAGTCTGTGTTGAAAAATCACCAATAATAAATAGAAAATCTACTGTAAAAGGAACCAAGCTATCGAGCAGTAGTTTACAAAGAGAAAGGAATTAAATTCAGCCTGGTTCATCTCAATTCCAAATCTGCACACCCTATAAATAAAATTCCAGACCAGATTTTTCAATTGTCTTAATATCTGATGTACCTTTACATGACATATCAGAGAGATCTGTTTCTCTAAGCCCTTGTATCTCTGCTGTACAGCACAGGCCCCTGTGTTACAGAAACTTCTTTCAATAATTCTTCATTATTTACAAATTGTTCTAGATACAAATTATGCTAGCCTTCACAGCTGCCAAAAAAATTACTATAATGGAAATTTGTGTTTGCAAATGATAAAAAAAGCATAAAGGCAATACATATAAAAGTTAGATGAATTTTGTCTCTGAAAAGCAGTTATTTAAATTAATTCCAAGAGCTTCACAGTATTTACAGTCCCCACAGAAAAAAGGATTTTTAATGTAGTTTTCAATTCACTCTTCATGCAAAGAGATTTAATTTTATTATCAAAATATAACATTTCAAGACATTAACAATATCTGATTTAAATAACAATGTGGCATGATTGTTGTTTTTTATTTAAAGCCTTTTCACACAGCACCATGCAAAACAAATTACAGTTATGAGACTTGTCACTTAAACAGACATTAGCAAACATTGATGATGATAAAAGTGTCATTCATATTGCTGTTAAAGATAGAAGAATTTTTGTTCTTTGGCTTATTAAGCTAAAGATCAGAGAAGGGTGGACTCTTGAACACTTATACTGCAATAGTATGCAGAAAACCCCAAAGGTGTTCCAGCCATATGTGTTGGCAACTCAAACATGAATTTCAAAGAAAGTGGGACAGCACAGCCCACTGTGAACCAGGGGCAACAGCAGCAAATTACCTAGAAGTACCTACCTGGCTGAGAATAGCTCCCAAAAGCTGGGATAATCCTTGTCTTTATTTAATGGCTTATCACATATTTGCCATCACAATCTAGAACACCGATCTCTGGTCTTCCATTTCCCTCTACCTTGCCCCACTCATTTACACTTGGAGCAATCTGGGGGCAGAGACCAAATCTTCACCAAAAACACCTAAGCAGCATCACAGAGCCTGATCAGCCCCTTCAAACTCCAATTTCACATTTAGATGTTGTGGCAGCCACATTGTCAGTATTAGCAATTCCAGTGAAATGCTAGAAAGCACAAAGCACTCAAGTGAAAAGACAGCACTCCATGTTTGATAGTACTGGAAAGTCCCAAAATAACTCTTGCCATCATTCATTGTTCTGTCAGAAACACAATTTTTTTAACTTGTAATTGATACCAAAGAGTCTCCTTAAAGTCATCTCTTTGTACTTTAAGAAAGAGAAGAAACAATAACAGAGAAAAAGGGGTACATTTAGCTGGAAGTCAAATGTTCCAAGTTATATCAAATTAATATCAGGTCTATCCATGTCAGCAGAACAATTTGCCTTAGGTGATCCCAGGTAAAATTCTGGACTGCAGATTCTGGTCCTTATTTGAACTTTGAGCTCCACAGTCTCTAGTAGCTCAAGAAAAACAGCTGAAGGAAAAGAACCATTTTGTCACAGTATATTACACAGTTGAGATAGTCACAATACACAGAGTATCACCACACCATTTCAGAAGGCTTTAAGCATTCTCCCATACACAGTAACACCTTACCTCATCAGAAGGCTTCAGGCATCTGCCCATACAGAATAACACCACTTCAGAAAACTGCAACCATCTGCTCTTCTTGTCCTTCAGCCCAGCCTTTTATCCCCTCCTGTTGATGCACTGCACCTGTGTGCCCTCTGTTCCCTTTGGTGGTTGGGCAGTGCCCCTGGGCACTCCTTACCTTCAATATTATTCACCTGCTGCTCACAGCTGTGGCCAATTGGGGATGAGGCTTGGCCACAGCCTCACCCCATTACCACAAACTGTGTGCCTACACAATGCTTATCTCATATCTATCTCACATAAAAATTTTGAGGGGAAAAAACCCAACTAAATTTTAATTTGCCCTCTCCAAACCACAAGTACGCAGACTAGCAGGAGTCCTCAGTTATTCCAAAGTTAGAGGATGAGGTAGAAAGTGATGCACAGATTTCTGAGAACTGCTGAAATTCTGCTCAATGAATTTGAACAGGCTTGCTTTGAGAACACTGACAGTCTGGAAACATCTAAAACAGTGTCAGTTTGCACAAGATCACGTTCTCTAGGGCCAGATTTCAGATTCTTGTCATTGCATTTTTGTGCGCAAAGACTGTGCTGTCAAAGTTATTAAGTACATCTTTCACTACTCATTTCCTAAATGCAGAAAATACTCCCCTTGGAATAAGAACCCTGAGTGGTCAATACCATGAAGTGATCAGCATCTTTTTTCCTTCTTCCTCCCAGGAAAACAAAGGAGCACAGTTCAGACTTTGAAAAGATAGGAACAGCTGTTCCCATCTGAACAGCCACGGTGCCTTTGTTATCCAAGATCAGAGGAAAAAACATTACTTTTAAATCTTCAACCACTAGTTCTCTGGAGAGAACAAACTGCTTTCTGAAGAATAAATTAAGCATTCAATTAAACTCTACAACAGGTAACTACTGCTCTTACATGCTTTGGGGAAAATTCATTCAATGGTATTATTACAGTCCTGTGCAAATAACTCCAATAAATCACATCAAATTGAAAAATTCTCTTCTCAGATCCAGCAAAATGTTCAATATAAAGAACATGCAGATTTAAAAAGGGAGGAAAATATTAAAATACCTGGAATACTGGCATTATATCAGTCCCTGATTCCCCAATTGCAGCATTAGGTTAGAGACACATCCATTTCTGTAAAGATCTCTATGTGCATAAGGTCTTGTGCCACTTGTGATTCTCTACTTCCCAGAATTACAAATGCATACAGAAGAATCCTGAGGTATTTCCAAACACCAAATAATGTGGCTTTAAAGAATTCATTTGTCTCCATTGATGAAGCATTTAATTCAGGTTACATTACTATGTTTATGAAATAGCTTCAGGATTTATTGTATTTCCATGATAACTCATCAACTGCACTTTAGCTTGAAGGAATCTAAGAAGAGAACTTAATTAACACTAATTTTCAAACTGCCAAGAGCTGCTGTAGGTTCAAGAATTGTATCTACGTAGGAGCATGACCCAAATAAATAAACAAAAATGTACTGCTTCCAGACCACTGAGCCTATTACTAAAATTAATTGAGCTATATTGACTTGGATATTCTAATCATCAAGAAAAGTTAAAGGCAACAGCAGCCTCTGAAGATACAAATTCTTTTAAATTTCTATTAAACCACTGACCATGGTCTGTTATTAAGCAGCATATTTATCTCTAGATTTGATGTAATTTAAGTAAATATTATGTTGGACAATTGCTGCCATTTTGGAAGGAGTTCTCCAAGCTCAAGAAGGCAAAACAAATAGAGGAAAACAAAACAGTGAAACAATTGTTAAGTTTTTTACCTGATGTAGTAAAACTGTTTAGGAATAAACTATTAAAGATAAAATAAAAAATGAAAACCACAAAATTTTCACATGAGCATAAATCTGAAAAATATTTAATATACTACTAGGAAATAAAATGTTAAAACACAATACCATTATATAAACTTTCAACTTTTAAACAGCATGGGTGTAAATTTGAATTGAACATCTTTTTATGGCTATGTATCAGATTTTTTTTCTTTGTTTCTAAAGCAAAGATGCTGTGCCCTTTAACATTATTAAATTGCTTATTGGGTCAAAGCCCTCTTGAACTGTAATGCTTTTTTAATAAGATGTTTGAAGTGTTTTCATGCAAGCAAATCATTATTATAGGCAAAATCCCTTTTCACAATAAGACCCTTTTAACTGCTTAAACAAAGATTTGCAATAAGGAATAATTTATAGTAAGTTTTTCTGAAAAGAAGCAAATATAATTTCAGAACACTGAGGAAGAGTGCAGCCACTTGGGTAAGATGATTAGAATGGCTAAAACACTACTTGTGTAAGTGTTCCAAGACTGTGTCCACAATCAGTCTAAATTCAATGTACATATCTATAATGCACAGGTAATGAATATGCACACATCTTTTTCTCTCCACAGAACCCCTGCCAGCGTGCTGTGATCAATGTAACAGGAGAGAGTATTTCTTAAACAGTGTCTCAAATCAAAACCACAGCACTGCATTCCTAGCTGCAGCTAACAGCATCTCTGAAATGTGTAAAACACTGTAAAGCAAAGCCATGAGCTAGCAGGTGAGGATGGCTTCCAGCTTAGAAGAGCTCTTGAAGCTGTTACCACATTTGGTATGGGATTTTGGTAATTGATTCTGCAGGAACCTCTGTAAGTTGCTCTCTGTTGGAAATCACTTACATCCTGCACCATTTGTTGGGTCTGTTCAGAGAATCTGCTCTGGAGTTGGCAGCCAAAGTAACTGGCAACAGGAACATTCTTGGCTTCAACACTTCCTAAGTTTTCCACCCAGGAAATATTAAAAGAGGAGCGAACCTAAGCTTCACTTCAGGTTTATCAGAACACACATTTTACTTCTTCAGCCAATACAGAAGATGTCATGCCAATTTTGTCATTCCAGAAATCATTTGGCATTACCAGAGTTTCTTGTGATTTCTTCCACTGTAAATATACCGCTCAGAAACCTTTTCTGCAAATAATAAGGACAAGCCATTAGTCTGACCCCGGCCACACACGTCCTCAACACAGTACCCACTCCTCTGGCAAATTCTCTGTCCCTGGACCACTGCAAGTCATGCAGCATCTTGATTAGGAACAAGAACCAAACCAGAAAAACTGCATCTCTGATGTCAAGAGTGAGGAGATTTCATTTGTACTCTTATTAAATCATTAATTTAATCACAGCCATTAAGCCAGTACAATTACATGTCAGTAGGTGTGATTATTGTCAGGTGGAACAGGGGAAAAGGAAAGAGCATCCATAGATAAAAAATACAGCTTGGGTGTTCTGCTAGATTGATAAAAATGTGCAGGATTGGATGCAGAAATGTGTTCCAAAGATGACCTAGGCAAAGACAAATATATGCCTTGAAGGCTTGTCAGCTAATTTTCAAGAGTGGATAAACTGTCTCCGAGCAACAATTATTTATTTTTTAAATGCTCATTAAGAAATGATTTATTGTGGCAGAGATTAGTAACTCATAAAATCATTATATATTTACACGGAGAAGGCTGCAAATATTTTACTTCACCCTTCAGTTTAAAGCCCTTCAGTAAGATATGCACACCCAGATAAAGAGTTTGGTCCTCCTTGCAGATCATTTATGTGATGCTGCAGCACATATTGGTTTAGAAAGTGTCCTTCAACTGACAATATACAATGCAAATGCAGAGAGGAAGTCTGCAAATTTTGAAAGAAAGCTTTTTGAAAGGCCTTTTAGGCATTCACACAAGTTTAGAAGGGGATAAATTGTTGAAAATGTATAAATTCACATAGCAGAGTCATAGAAAGAAGAGCCAATTTGGAACAAAAAAAAAAAAAAGTCACTCAGAAAAAAAATCAGCATCAGTAATGGAATTGCAGCTCCTTTTATGTGGTGCAAGCCTTCAAAAGTTCCTGTACACCCACATCTTCAGTAAGAGTCTAAAATCTCTGGATGTTGGAGCAGAAACCTGTGTATGTGTGTGAAATTACATTCAGATGATAAAAATACAGGTCGAGGAAAAGAGGACTGACATGATGAAAAGCAGGCATAAAAAATAAAAAGATCATCCACTGGATGTTTGGTGTTTACCAAATTCATGAATTTCAAGCCAGTCCAAAATATTATTAAGTATAATTGCCTAGTCCAAGAGTTAAGAGTTGCCTTTTTTGTTTTCTTTTCTAATAATCCTTTTAGTTAATCTATTTACACACACGACCTGTTAGGACAAACATAATTGCTGCAAATTGAAAATTTAGGTCCTGTGAAAATAAGAAAAATCAGATGCCCATCACCTATTTGTTTGGTTTGAGAATTTTAAATCTGGTGAGCTGAGGGGTTTTGCCTTTTCTCAACAGTTATTTGGAGGCACTTGCTGTTAAGTTGTTTGGGTTTTTCTAGGTTTGTTTTTTATCTCTCAGCTTCAGAGGCAAAAGTCTTGCTCCATTCTGCTTTCTCACTGACCCTGTAATCCCTGCATTTGTTTTGCTATAAGGAGACACTCATAGAGTCCTGGAGGCAGAAAACAATTAAAACATCATGATCAAAAGTGTTGATCTCACTGCTGGCTTCTTTATGAAAGAATTCTAGAGGTACAATCGGTGTTACGTTCTTTAAAAAGAAAAAAAAAAAGTTAATAGGCTCAAAGCCTACTCATGAAGAGAACAATTTCAATATCCAAGCTACCAGAGAACAAATGGTTTTAAATCTCACTCTTACATCTCATATTTAGGAAATTTATAATTTTTAGTACAGATCTTTTGGATTAGCACACATTTGCACCCAAAGTACCATTCACCTGGAAACACCAACAAAACCAAAACACTTCAGAAATTTAGCCTAGGCAAGTAAAAACTGGCACACTACTTCATGTCAGGAAAAAATTACAAACTCCAAAGATTTCTAGAACAGGTAAGAGCTACTATATCACAGAAAAAAAAAGAGATAACAACAATCTTTTACTTCATGTGTTTGTTATCTAATCTTTTTTTGCTTGTTGAGATGATAAAATTTGAAAAATGTTTTTTCAGTTTAGGCCTGAACCTCTAGTTCAAATTTCTGCCCTGGCAGGTGGTTGAAGACCACCAAGGAAATGGAAAGAGAGTTGTCCAACTAGATATCTCACTAGGCTCTGAGCTGATCCATCTCTGCTCTCTCCTGCTACAAGGGAAAACAAGTTCACCAAAAGAACTCCAGCTCTTATTCTTCCCAGCTGAGACACAAAGCTTCCAACTCTTTTCCTCCCTTACAGACAAGAGCCAGAAGAGCTCAAATCTCTCCTCAACTTTAATCACAAGTTCACATCAGACAGGTCATCAAGAGATTTTTTTCAATCAACAGAAAATTTCTGAAAACTCCAATCTTTTAAACTTTTTTTTTCCACATGTCAACCGTAACTGCTCAAATTATAAATCACTTATTGATGTGTCCACAGCTGCTCTTATATGCCATGATCAGGCAAATGGTCCTTAATAATAACACCTACTAACTCTAAACAGTCTAGGAAAAAAATAGAAGCAGTTGAAATTATGTATTTACTCAATATCTCTATGCAGATACTTAGTTCCTCACAGCATTAAATTGAATTAATAAGCCTATTTCTTGTTAAAGACATTTTATATAGTTTAAAGACAAATATATTGATATATTCTGAAAATCCAGAAATTAGGTTGCTTTCTGGGAAAACTAAAGAAAGAAAAGAAAGGGTTCATAATAATGCTGATAAGTTTCCTTGAAATTATGGTGGTTATTATGGTGCAACAAGGAACAGTTAAACTGGAGAAAAAAAAAAAGCAAGAGCCTGTGGGAGATGGGGTCAGAGGGGGAAAGGCAGACAAAAATGGGATCAAAAAAATTAGGAAAATATAGAAAAAGAAAAGCTCTCATCAGGAAGCATTTCTCGAGGAGGGCAGATGGGAAGAATACAGATGTGGCAAGAGGTCTGCAATGCACATGCTGTTATGTGCCAACTGCAATAGCATCCCAGGGTAGTGACATTCAAGATTACTTGGGTTTACTAAAAGTGAATTAAAACCATCATGCTTGTATTATTTAGGACCTTCTTTCAGCTCCTTTTTGCCTAGCTCCCAAAAGCCCCAACACGGGATCAATTAAATCTTCTGAGGAGTATTCCTGTTCTGAAGGATACTGTCATCTGCTCCTCAGTGGGAATTAGACTTCATTACCAGAGCTGCAGGGCATGCTGCAAGGCACTGGTACAGAGCTGGGATTTGATCAAGGTGAGATCAGTACCTGGGAAAACAGCTGCTCATTGGTTGTGTTCTGTCTGTTTCTGTAATTTGTTTCAGGCACAATGAAGACCTGGAGAACAGTTTTGTGCAAGTGAAT
>NW_005054527.1:68651-77160 GCF_000277835.1 Geospiza fortis
CTTCAAGCTTCATTGCTGCAATGCTCAAGCTTCATATGAAAGTACAGAACTACAGCAGACTAAAACTTGAAGATGTGGAGTCCATCAAATCATCAATGAAATAATGTCTAAGAGATTGAGTCAAGTCTTTGGTGTGACTTCTGAGGATAACATTAGCTATTAACATGAAAACTTTGCTAGTTTTAGTAAACCATCAATGTTGAGCAAACCTTTACACTCAAAAGGAACAAATCTGTCATGCTTAGAAAAGGAAATATTACTACTCTTCTCCATCAAAAAAAGGGATTTAAAAGTAGGAGAGTCATTGGTACCACATCCTGTGCATTGATCACTAGCATCCACTACACTTACCTAAAACTTAAGGAAAGTAGAAGAGTTTCCAAGGAGAACATCCAGTTTATCACACCAGCATAGAGAGACAAGCAAACAAAGATAAAGTACTAGTGTGAGAATGCACAATTAAGGTGTGGCTTGGAAATGGAAGGCAACAGCCTTTATCCACAGAAAGGTCTTTGAAAGCATTTGCCCCATTTGATATTTTTTTAATGGTTTATTTTTTCATTTATACAAGACCTCTGCACCCCGGGCTTAAGAATTTGTAAATTTCGTATGTACGCCCTTATAAAAATAGCAAAATTTGGAAAAATTTTTCATTCTTTTTTCTTTACACACCTTCATAAAAGCAAGTATTAGAACAACACCCATTTAAAATTTGTATTACATAGAGAACTGTGTCTAGCACAGTCTAACCTTTGGTGAGTTGGAAACCTCAAAGAAACTTCTGTGCTTATTCATACCAGCAACAAGATTTGACAACTGCCTGCTAATTACTTGTCTTACAGAATATTTTACTCAGTTTTCATTTAATTTATACTTGTTTTGGAGATTTAATTGGATGGCGGATTTTAATTAGGCAAAATGAAAAATTAGGGTTCATGTTTAAACTTCAGTTTCTGGAGATTAAAAAAAAAAATCTTTTCAACAGTTTTTGGCCTTTTCAGAGAAAATTGTGCAACCAGCTTACATCAGACCAAAAAAAAAAGCAAAGCACTAGGCAAGAAGGAGGCTTAAGTGAAAAATATTAATAACATATTTTTACATCTCTGCTTCTATCCTGAAAAATAATAAAGCAACGCTCTAGTACATAATTTACTATGTTTAATAAGGCGGTCAGAAGTTTAACATCACAACCTGTCAGTCCCACAAAACATCCCTGGATTCTTCAAGCCAAAAACCTTTGCTCTAGTTCATATTTCATCATCACCAATGAGCAGGACACTGTCCACTCTCATGGCTCCCTTGCCCCTCTGGGTTTTATGTTGTTTATTAAAACTGGAAGTCTTATTAAGACAGCAGAGAGTAAGCAATTAGCTAGAGAAAATATTGAAAAAAAAGAGAAAGACACTCTTTAATTTATATGTCAAAGCTTTACATAGACATGCTATAGCTCTTGGGACACTGGTTTTAAAATTTACTTACCATTCCTAAGTCTGTGTTCACATATTCCTTGTAAAACCATCTTGGGGAGTAAATCTCATTACAGCTTGTGACACAAGTTATGTTCTCCCAGTAAATCTGGGGAAAAGAAAATATACCCCAGAGAACAGCAAAGTAATAAAATCTGACATAAAGAAACAAATTATCATTTTAAAAAACCTAATAATGGCTCCTAGCACTTTTTAATAAAAGATACTCAACTGCAGCATCTTGAGGAACATGACTTGTTTTAATTATTTATTGAGAGTTGATGGTTTATTTGAAAGAAAATGCAATTATATCCTGACACTTTAATCACTATCAGTTTGTTTTGTTCACCTGATACTGCTAAGAGGAAGGTTACCTTCCTGTGGAAATTCTGACATTTCTGTAATTGGTTTTGCAATCATTCCAAGAGACTGAATGTATTCCTTTTATTAAAATTGTGCAAAAATTGGAGTTATGATATTATTAAGATTGATGGTAAACATCACCAATAACCCAAATCTCAAATAAAGCTTTTTTTTTTTTTTTCCTGTTAGACACAAGCCATATATGGGCTTTGGGCATCAAAATTTCTACTGAGACAAAAAACACAAATAAACACAGCCCCTTAACAAACCCATTCAAATCAATCCATTAACCAGGGGAAAAAATTAAGGAAAAAATAATCAAAGACTAGGAAATCAAAGGCTCATAGCATGGGAAACAACTCTGTTCCACTGTAATAAAATGGAATTTTGCTAAATTTAGCTGCTAGATTAGAGGTTTGTTTGCCAATTGGTCAAAATCAAGAAAATTAAATGACACCCTCACAAACAGTGTGCCAAACTTTGGCTAGTTTCAGTATTTAAAGCATTTCAGAATATTCACTAAGACATTCAGCTGAATTAAATTTCAGCTGAATTAAATACCTAGCTTCAACAAAAGGTTAACTCATTCAGCAGAGATTCTAACCTTGTTTATCCATAATTGTGTGATGAACATGTTCACCACCCTTCAAGGAGCGCTACACACACACAGCTGTAAGAGAGGAAGAGGAGAGGAAAGGAAAACATGGTAAGCAACAGAACCACATCATTGCATTTTTTAGGCTGACTTCAATACCCATTCAACTGCACCTTCATTTGGTTTTTTTTGGCCTGTCCAGGAACTTTAAACACATTAAATTATCCTGCAAGTGAGAGATGGTTACCAGGTCACTTAGAAGTGACCTGAATGTGTCTTGGCCATGGTTCACAGCACAATTTTCAGTGGGACTGATGCTCTGGCTCGGTGCATCTAAGAAGGCTTACCCAGCTCCTGGCCAGCATGGAGGAAGCTCAGGAGAGGATCCCTTCCATGCTTTTTGAAGAGGAAAAACAAAAAGCTTGCAGGGTCAAGTGAAGCAGATGAAGTGCTGTGACACTTAAGAACAGGCACACTTCATTTCCCCCTCAGAGCTCCACCACACCTTTGTGCAGTTCAACCAAACATTAAAACACCAAACCCTTATCTGAGCCAGACCCATGTTATGTAGCCTTAAAGGCTTACCCAGAGAAAAAAGCAATCAGGAGCTGCAGGAAATTGGATGGACCAGGTGTTCAAACAAAGCCTAGCTTCCAAAAAGCATGCAGAGTGTGAAGAGTCAACAGGTATGTCAAACACAGCTAAATGGAGAGTTATTTTAAGTTCTCTTTGTGGGATTTAGAGATAAGAGAGGAAAATATAAATTCGTAAATCTGTCAATGACAGAGCCTCTCTAAACAATCCAAACTGTATGAAACTTCAAAGTGATTTAAAAATCACTTACCTAACATTAAAGTAGCAATAGGTATTTTGAAGAGAAAGATGTACTTGCTTAAATTATCCCCCAAGGTGCATCAGTACCTCACTTTGTGCCCTCGAAGCTTTCCAAGTGTCACAGTTGGTAAATGATGCTGAGAACTCTGCCCTTTACTTCCTACAAGGGGAAAAAAAACCTAACAAAGAGCTGAGCAGGGGAGAATACAAGTTCAGTCATGAAATTAGACAACACCCTACAAGAACCCATCAAAAGTTATTGAAACGGGATCTTACAAAATAAAATAAATAAAAATCTACTACCCCTTGTTTTGGAAGAAAGATTCTCCTCAGATTGCCATGTAAACTTTTCAAACTACTTTTTTCTCTGGGTCACATATGATACCTGAAGCAGAGGAATCTTTGCTTGCAGTCCCTGTGCTGCATCAGTCATCTGGGAGGAAAAAAAAAATCAAAATAAAACAAAGCAAAGAAAGAAAAATAACAATTAAAAAAATCACCAAAAATCCTGTACAAAAACAAAAACAAAAAACCAACACAAATAAAACAAAAAAAAATCACTGTACAGTATGAGGAAGTAACTCCTTTAAACAAGAACTGGCACCTTTTTCTATATTAAATGTACTTTACACCTAATTTTGGAAGTTAATCCCCCTTAATATTCAAGAGAGTGTGTGTGGTTTCCCATAAGGACAAAATGCACCAATATACCCTTCTATGTCCACCCTCCTACACCACATTAGTTTGCAAACTTGTTCAGCTAAATTACAGCATTCCACTCATTTTTTAGTCCTCATGCTGTGAGAGATGAAACAACATTTTGCTGCAGCCAAAAGAAGGATTATTGAGTAAAAAGAATGAAAGCTGTTGGTTCCCTGTCTGCTGTTATCTATGATTTGGATTTGCTCTGGTTGATCTGCTGGGTGTTGCTGTGAGCTGGGAGAGGAGCAGGGCTGAAGACAGGACCAAAAAGGAAAGAGGATGAGAGGGAAGGGACAGAAGAGTAGGTGGTCGGGAGAGAATGTAAATTCCTGAATATCCAACCAATGGGAAAGGGTATTAAACAGTTACCATTTTGTTATGAGGTGTCTTTGTTCAGCTCATGGAGGAGAGTCAGGCACCAGGCTCTGCTGGCTCATCCTAAGAAAACAATTTTCTTTTGCTTCAAAGACTTTGTCCCCACTGAATTGTATCACAAGCTGAGTTTATTTCTAGCAGTGCAAAGGAGATTTTTCTCAGCACCTGCATACATACATTCTAAACGTGCACAGCTGATAAAGTTCATCAGTTGTAAAGTTACTCTTAAAGTTGACTTAGCCTAGGGGTACACAGCTTTCCACTGAAGTTTTAACATTCCTCCTTGAGAAAAAAGGCAAAAATCCTCCTTAGCAGAAATCATAGCTGTGCCTTGCACTGAAAAACATTATCTGAAATACTCTGCATGACTTCATGGAAATCGCAGGGAAGGGGGAGCAGGAAACCAAAATGGGATTTTTTTTATCCTACTTATTTATTCACATAAACCTTATGCCATCAGACTTGTCTAAATATCTTATAAGGTTTGATATAGCTTCATTTTTCATTCTACCTTTTCATTTTTAAAGAAAACTTTATCATGTAATTTATTGGTGCTCTTATCAGACGATTGTTTTCCAGTTGCAAGTCATGTATTGCCTTTGCCTTCAGGATTTCCAGGCCACCAGTTCCTGATGGGAGAAAATGATCTCAGAAGATGACACACAGAGAAGTAAAACAAAATATCCTGACAATGCAAAGACAGGCTTGTTCTAAATTAAATGTTCTTATGGCACTCTTTCAAGTGTTCAGCGCTACATCCAATTGCAATAAATATCGATATGTATCCATTCACCTGATTTGGATGAATCATTCTCATGAAAGCTTATTTCCTCTGTTTGGTGCTAATGCACCAAAACATGAGAACCATTTGTTCATTCCCAGCTGCATAGTGTGAAATATCTAGGTCATTCACCTGCATGCTATTCCTTAATTCCATAGCTGGTGATACTCCCAGGGAAAGAACACATTCCAGTATAATCTAAGAAGTAAATAAATAGTATACACTGATGAGCTGCAGTGGAAAGGTTATCCATTCTGATAGAAATTTTAATTTAAAGCAGCGATCAGACTAATAGGTAGACACATGGATGTCTGCTAAAGGAGGAAAAGCCACACAGCTCTCTGCTCACATGTGTATTTTTCATCTCAAGATGCTCATATCATAATATGAAGTATGACATTAATTTATGACTTTCACCAATGACTTTTTATATTCATTATCTTCTAATACCTAAATAACACAGATCAACATAATGACAACATTAAATGATCAAGTGGTTACTGAATGCAAAGTACAGAAACTGTACAAAGTGGGCAGAGTACAGAAACTGTACAAAATGTTCAAGAGCTGGACTCAGTGACCCTTGTGGGTGCCTTCCAACTTAGAATATTCTGTGTGAAAAAGCAAACTGACAAGCATTTATTTGTACAGCTATCAATATGTTAAATGTCTATTATACCATCACAAATTTCTATGCAGTGCTCTGTTCTAAAGGTAAAAAAAGGTCAAAGCCAAGTAGAAAAATTCCCCACTCTTTTGAATAATTTTGGCTTTTTAAAATGACAGCACTCACATAGTGAAGCTATGATATCATAAGTAGAGAAATAATCAAGATACTGACCACTGCCAGAAATGGAACACAGTCAGAGTCTTACTTCCCACCATAAAGCTCTTAAAATTTAAGTTTGTTCCTCAACTATATGATCCAAAGCTGTTTCTGTATCACTTCTGGTTCAGTTCAAAGTCAAAGAAGGATAAGGCCTATTTTCCAAATGTACTTCAAAGTTAGCCCAAGCTGATGGAAGCCTTGAGAGATCAGTACTTCTTTTCCTTCTTCCTTTTTTAATCAGTATGATGATAATTTCAGTCTGTCATGTTTAACAGATTATTCTACTGCAGTTGTTGAACATTTTTTAATACCTATTCTTCTAGATAAAGATTTTTTTTTTTTACCTTCCTCAGATTCAACTTATCCTGAAATCAAAAGAGCATGTGTGTTTTCACATTGAATTTGCCTTTAATGATGCACTCACTTGTATTTTTCTGTAAGAAGCATCTGGGACAACTTCAGGCAACCTTCCAAAATAATGGTGTTGCCTATGGCAAAAAAAATTCCAGAAAACAAAAATCAATTCTCCTGCTATGGTCATTTAGTTTTGCTTGTATTTAAATGAGAAAATGACCAACAGTATTTCTGTAGCCAGCAGCCTGATCTGCTGGCACCGTGTGCCTCCAAGCCAAAAGCCACAGCAACAGCCCTTTTCTGGGCTTAATCACCTTATGTTGATAAAGACCTACAAACTATTGTTCCCTTAAAAGACATTGTGCACAACAAAGCCTGGGAATTGCTACTACAAGCCTTAGTCTTTAAAAATACCCTAAATTCTAAACTCCATGATATACTGAATAACGGTCAGCTACCACTAAGCTTCTAGTACACAAAGAAAAGAACATGCAGGTTTGGAATGCAACTTGGGTATTTTTTTCAGTGAACACTTGTTATCCAGAGCTCAGAAACTCTGGGAAGCGAGACATGAGCCCAGGTCTTCCTACTTGCAAATAAGCATCCTCACACCTAGTCAAGTCTTCTCCTATCTTGGGGCATTCTATACTTAAAACTGTAAAAACAGTCAATTCTGCACTTTCTATCCATTTTTGCTGAAAGTCTTACCCACAGTATGTAAACATCACGTTTTAATTGCTAGACTGAAGACAACCAAGGTATTAATAATCCCTATCATAATTTCCTTAACTCTGTAAAAGAATTACATTAAAAGAATCTAACACATAACTTGCTTTTTCCTTTTGAATTAACAATGATCCTGATGCCTTACATTTAACTTGAACTTGCACAAAATCAGCTCAAAACTTTTAGTTAGGTGTGCGTATTTATTATTACGGTGACAGATCCAAGAGAAATATTTTACTGAGAGTAAAAATCCCAAGAAGGGCAAGCAATTCACTAGATTTCTCCACTGTGAGAATTACTATGTACAAGTTAATATTCTCTGGTCAAGGAGACATGCTGAGAGCATACCAGACAGTCCTGAACGAGGAGCCACTCCTGTGCTTGGAAACATCCTCAAGGCATAATTTTACCTTTAGGAAAGAGACATTAGGAAGAAGCTGCTTATAGGTTAAAGACTACTGGTTTCTCTGAGCTAGTTTCCCAGTGGAGGGAGAGAAGAGGAAAACAGAAGGGGAACTGCATTAGGAGATGGAAGTCTGCACTGCCCACAAGAAAACCCAAAACAGTGAATATACAGGATTCACCTGCGCTCTAAGTAGTTCTCTGTCCGCCCTGAGCAGACAGAAGGGGTGGAGATTCCCCAATACAATCATGCCAACCAGATTCCCATGTTGATTTAAAGCAGCAAGAATTTATTTCTCTTTCATTGGCTTTTGTCAAGACCTCAATAGGCAGTGAAATTTCATTCCACCCTCTCAAGTTTCACACTTAGTTGCTATAAATGTTTTCCTACATCAAAAAACTAGTAAAATAATATAATGCTAGTCAGCTATGTTTTTCAAAGTATGCTTCTAACAGTTACTGAAGTAGTATTTATGCCATTGGCATAGCTGTGTCCTTTACCAGAGGCAGTTGCATATATTACCGTCTTTTAATGCAAGAAGTTTCCATGTTTATGATATTTTATGCAAGACATTTCATAGCTATGGAATGCAATCAGTAGACTTCTTTCCTTAAAAGGCTTTTTAAAAAGTATATGCCTCAGAAGAAATTATGCTGTATCTCGTCACAGATTTATGCAACATTATGGTAGCAAACACTTAATATCCATAAAGATGCACCTCCCTTAATATCCATGAGCAAAATATAAAAGTTAAAAATTCCAGTACCAAGTGAAAAAAATAGTTTAGTACTTGAACTATGGAGATTAAAAAAAAAGCTTTCATCAGATTCATTTTGAACTCGATAAAAAAGTGTAAAATCTTGAATGGATTACTTCTATCACTACTTTTGAACTTGATAAAAGTGTAAAATCTTGAATGGATTACTTCTATCACTGCTTCCCTTATTCTTAGTGGCTTTACTAAAAGGGCTTTTCTTTTCAGGCTTCAACTACATATTTATTGTGGAGTCACATTAATTGGAATTCTGGCATGGAACCTTCAGCTATCCAGTCGTACCAATTCCTTTATCAGCCTCGCCCT
>NW_005054527.1:77170-91020 GCF_000277835.1 Geospiza fortis
AAGCAAGCCCACCTGTTCAGAACTACCTGTAGGGCATAGGAATTCAAACATCAGGTCATGAGTGAATCCTCTTTCTTTGGAAAAATCTCAAAGGAAAAAGGTTCCAAACGTGTTGCCTTACTTGGCTTGAGGAGGGCAGTGGCTGATCTGGAGAATGTTTCCTTCAGCAGCAGGTACAAATCAGCTCCCAGCTGCATTTTACTTTCCCCTTTTCAAAGTTCTTTCCTCCACGTGTCACATCACTCACTGACTTCCCAAGACATGGCTGACCAAGCTCACCCCTCCCATCAACCCCATTAGAGATCTACAGATAACAGGCTAAGGTTCATCTGCCCAAAATAGGAAGATAGCTGAAAGGGATTTCAGAACCTGAAAAAACTAAAAGGTCTTGCACCATGACAGAGGGCTGCTTCAGGATGCCATCCAGGAGCAGTACAGAGCCCAGAGCATTATTTAGGCAGGGGGAGCCAGCTGGAAATAAATTCTCAAATACAGGTCATCCTCAAGCAACCAACTTGAAAGTCATGGTAAGCACCTAATCAAGCCAGAAATTGCTTGCCTGGATGGTGTCAGCGCTGATGGAAAAAGACCATGGCCCCAAATAACTAGTTGAAGGTGTATTTCTGCACAATGACTACTTTAAAGTAATACACATATAGGACAGCATGAGTCCAAAAATTCTGCCCTGTAGGATTTCTCAGAGCACCCTGGCTAGACTAGAAAAAAAATCCTATCCATAAAATTATGTTTACCACATGAAATGAGGTGAGCATGAGATACTTGGTACATCCTCGAGATACTGAAAAGACTATTGGAAACAACATCATGGAAGAAATAAAAGAAAACCAGTTGCAGAGAAAGAGCATTTTCACATTAAACATTAACACATTAAAGATGCTTGGAGCTCTGGAAATGTCTGAATCCCAAATGAAACACTTCTGAAAGAACAGTAATACTGTTCAGTGTATACTGTAACAGTTAAAAAAGCAATACATTGCTAATCTACATAAGAAAGGGAGTAGAATAAAATGAAAGATTGCATAAAGCCATCATAGAAATCAAATTTGTATTCAAGTGGTATATTGTGTTCACTTCAAGGGTCTGCATTTCAAAAGGAACAGATGATAGCTGATTATTTCAGAGACAAGCAAAAGATGTGATCAGATGTGCTCAGTCTCTATACCCAAGGCAAGGAATATATATGGCAAGGAATAACTTTAAAGAATTATAATAAAATTACTTAAAATATAAATTGTTTAATTCCTACGAGCCTTTTCTTGAAAAAGAGGCCCAGTCCGACAAATCTTTGAAAAAAGAAAATTCAAAACTCCTCTTTATCTTCCCTTCTTCCCTTACATATAGCAGTTAGTCTGTGAAAGTCATTGCTACAAGGTTATGACCTAAATAGCAACTGCAGAACACATAAATGCTCAAAGTTAATTTTTGCAATCAGTTAGCAGTAATGACAAACAGGAGCCAAACAGTAACTTGTGAGGTCACCCTTGCCAGCTCATGAATCTAGGGAAGAGAGCTGCTTCTTTCTGTCCTTTGGAAGATGTTTTCAAATGTTTCTGAAACCTTCTTTTCCTCTTTCATTTTAGCTTTTCTCTCTTGTTGCCTTTTTAAGCCATATGTGGAGAGAACATATCTTAATACCCAAGTTTCAGTTAAGCCCAAACATGACCAAGGAGTTTTTTAAGGTTTACTGTTGTCCCAAGCATTTTTAACATCTATACACACACATTGGATTTATTGATTGCAGCCTTAGCTTCATTATTAAATTTTCTGGGGTGGAAGCAGGATGTCTTCTTTCAAGAGAGCTTTTTTTTCCCCCACACAATTATAATTTTATAGTGGGCACTGCTAAGAGATGCTTTTATATAGGAGATGATTTTATATAACATTCATACCAGAAACACACTCTTTACTGCACATATTTCTTTTCCCCCAGGGATAATATCTTTAAGCCTCTCTAAACTTATTTATCTATCCCTGGATAGGAGCCATTCTGTTACAAAATTGAATCCTGAAAACACAGCAACAAAGCTGAATTTTTATAATAAGAGAGACTGGATTGCACTTTCACTAAAGAAAAGTCTTCATTTACACCTGTTCCAGTGCTTAATTTTGAATCCATCTTCCCTCTTCTCTTCAAAGGAGCATGCTTCACTCATCTCATTACAATGTATTGCCAAATTATCCAACTTTATTTTTTTCAGTTAAACAGGTTTTTCAGTTGAAAGTGATTATGTGCTTTTTTTCTTTTCCTGGGTGGCTAATTTTTCCCTAGTTGGCATGACTGACTGAAAGTCCCAAGTTTTGTCTCTGTATGTTTTCAGTGGAAAATAAAAAAGAAAGCGTGGGGGAGGAGAAGTGTTCTGAAGGTTTATTCTTGGGGGTTTTTTCTTACTGCTTTTTCCTGTTAATAAAGTTTTCTTTCCACCCTTTAAAGTTTGTGCCTGTTTTACCTTCCTTCTCCTGGTGCTTATCTCACAGCAGAAAAATGAGTAAATATATTCCAATGAGTGCACTGGCATTTAGGCAACACTAGACCCACTACATAATTGGTGCATTAACCAGGAAATAGAAAAATTAACAAACCAAAACCTCTACACAAGGCAGTAAAAAACTTTAGGCGTTTTTCACAATTAAAAAATTACTTTTACTGTCAAATGCATCACATTGGTGAACCTGAAACCAAAGGTTAGTAGGTATTTGAACACACAGTTTCATATTTACTTAGAGTAGACAATTCTACACTTTGCAACATGAGCCTGAGATCTTTGTTTAATGGCACTGGGTCTTACTCACTTTCACTACATTTTATTTAATATGACAGAGTTCACTTGTCAAGGAGGCAGTTCACATTTCCTCAATTTTTTTTCTATATCCTTCTCAAAGATTGACTTAGACACGGACTATTGTCTGAAAATAACTCTTCTCAAAATCCCAAAAGCCCAGGCTTTTCACTGCAAAATACTGTTTACAAAATATTTCTGGCACTCTGAAAGAATTAGAGATTCTAATTTAAATTTTATGACGCAGAAGCCTGAGGCAACATTAAATTTTTTAGGTCTAGAAGGGACATCTAAATGCCATCACAAATTCTAATCATGTGCTGCTGGGATATCTAAATCTTCTATATGTAAGTATCTTTTGGCAAGGAGAAAATCCTTTGAGTAAACATCACAACCTTCTTTTCACATCTGGCATTTCCAAATGGAGGGTCACTTCTCAGCTCCTCTCACTTTCTGTCATACTTTTACCCAAGTTAGATGGAAAATGTAGATGCATCTTAGTCTCCTGACTGGCCAAGAGAAGACAGAGAACAAAAAACTGCCAGACACAAAAATCTCCCATCTCTGATCAACCAAATTTTTAACTGGACAGGAAAATTTCAAGACCAGCTATATTTTAAGAGTTGCCTCCACGTCTTGGTTCAGATAAGCATTTCAGCAAGTGCTTGATGCCAGCCTTGTCTCTGAACAGCTATATTTCTGCATTTTTGTTAAATGTTCAGACTTTAAAAGCAGCACACTCTTCCACACACACACATCATTGCCTAGTCACCTAGCAAAACAAATTTTGATTTCAGCACACAGGTTAATGCTTTCAATTAAATTAGGAATATGCATATACCCAAGAAATCAGCAGGTAGGTGCATCTTGACCTGTCAGCTCAGATGCAGGTTTTGGCTGGGGAATTTCCCTTACTGGTCATCGGTAAAATAGCAAAAGCAACAAGAGGAGCACAACTCATCAGTCAGGTCAAGGGCCAGCTCTTCAGCACAACTGTTAATAAGCCCCTTCTGGATTTCCTCCCTTTTAAAGTGATTCTTCACTGCCATTCAGCTATTATCACCTTAATGCAAGAATTCACTTTCTCTCTGACTGCTGGTTTAAACTGAAAGAGATCAAATTTACCCTCACTTTTATTTTTTCAACTCATCCACACCGCAAACAAATGTTTCATTCTGCAACATCAAAGATAATACTGACCACAAAATTTCCTTCACTGTCCTGAAGTCAATTCTTCTTAAAAACCAAGACTTACAGATTTGCCTAGATGTCAGTCAGCACAGCAACCAGCCCCTAGTTTGGTTTTGTCTAGGCAAGAAGAATAAATATTCACACAGTCATTCAGGATTTAAGAGAAATAGACGACTGAGAGTCTTGTAAACACTGAACATAAATATTTGAGTTTGGATGTTTGAAACAGGATGTTCTCCAATCACAGAGGATGTAGATGAGAAGCTATTACATAGCTACAGAAATGTATCATAGACAATTTTCCTAGCACTGTGGCAATTAGAAAAGATTTCCCCTTTCCTCAACACTGTGGAAGTTAAAAGGATTTCCCCTTTCCTCAGCACTTTTATGATTTTTGAACAATAAAGAAAAAAATATTATGTCCTTCTTTCAGGAGTAATACAAGAAAAACCTTGCCTGCATTTAAATTCTATAAAAAATAATATATTTTATGACTCTTAGTTTATTTGTATAATTTTATAGAGTCCTTCCTATGGAAGAATTTACCCAGCAGATATTTTTCTTGTGGTTGGCCTCAGATTTACTTCAGAATAGTTCCTTTTACATTCCAGCAATTAAAGCTGGAGTCACAAGGTGCTTCTTTGACATCATTACAGCCAAATGCCTCAGGGTTTTGCTCAGCACCAGGAATATTAGACTTGCTGGGCGCTTCATGGCCAAAAACATTTTCCAGAGTAGTCCAGGGACTTCATATCCAAACTCTTGTTTGATTTCTACCCTTACCTGTTTAGGTGTGCAAGGAAGTTCATGGTCTCAAAAGGAAAAATGGACCCACATCTGAGCCAGACAACTTTGCCAGATGTCTCCACATGTACATCAGTGCCCAGGTTGCCAGGCCAGCATTTTCTGCCTCATCAGCGAAGCCACTCACCTCGTGCCCTCCTGCTGCAATGTCTCAACCCAAAGCAGGATCTTTCCTCAGCTGAATGCTGCTGGAAATCCCTGTGCTCCCCTAAATGTCCTCAGCATCCAAAGAGTTCCTCCAATTCAGACCTCTAGAAAACATTTAAATTGAACATTGAAATGTGGGAATCAGAGAGATTGCATATTCGGTCCTACTGAAGAATGAACCACTTCTGAAGTCTGTCACTGAGTAATTTAGGCGCAAAATTAATTAATGTAATGTGACACTTGATATTGATCTGCATGGTTCATAAGTGACCTATAATTTATGCTCACTATGAATCAATAATTTTTATCCTTTCACTTTCTATTTTTGAAGGGTTTGAGCAGTTCCAACAGTTTTTGCTCACATCAAATGTCAAAACAAAGAGTGATTTATCAAACTCTAAGCTCATTTTTTTCTCTTTGTGTCTTCTGTTCTTTTTGTTCTCCATACATAAAAACAACACCAATAATTTCTGTATAGTACAGATAAACCATCTCTTATTTTCTTCCTTAGTATTCTCCTTCTCTCTCTATAAAAAACTCTTCATTTTTACTTGCCTTTCTAGCATATGTACCTACATATATATGGATGACATTTTAAACATTAGTTTGAAATTATATATAGTAGCTAATAGTAATGTATTTATTCCTGTACCTTTAACTGTGTATTTAAAAAATTCTATACCTATACTATATTCCATCCATAAATTTAGACCCTAATTTATTACAACTGCCCTTCAATACCTAGTGCTCTGAATTTTCAGCAGTTCCATAATTTTGCCAGCCCCCAAAACATCTTTGTATTTCCTTTGGTACCTAACTCTATTTAAGGAACATGTGCAACTTAAAAGATGTTGGTTTTCTGAGTTACCAGTCAGTGTATGTATTGTAGCATCTTAAAAAAAAAAAACAAAACAAAACAACAACAACAAAAAAATAAAAACAAAACCAGCCCACAACTACATGCCTGCATCAGCTGGTTTTGTGCCCAGAATGATGAATTAGTCTTCAAATTTCATGCTGAGTCAGAGAATACATTTTGATCTACTACAGCATTCTCTTTTTATGCCCTAGTACACTGAATTTCGTCAGCATTGCTCTGTCAGGCAGATGGCTGTGTTTGTGTTTGAAGTGTAGGGGAAGTTGCATGTAAATAAATTCCTGAATCATTTTGATTCAGTGGGCTCGAGAGGGGTACAAAAGGCAGCTGGGTGGCTCCCAGAAAGCAGGCTCAGGGTTTACATGCAGGCACAGGTTCTCCAAGCACCGAAGGAGCTCAGAACTACTCTTCACAACACAGTACAACAACAAATTGGAGGTACCAAAGCAAGACAGGATGCAAACAAAAAAACTGATCTCCACTTTGATTGAGAGCATCAAAAGTACCAGACTTTGTCACCAAATTCTCCCCCCGGAAGGAATTACCTGGAACTGACATGGTTATCTCTAATTATGCTATGGTATTTACAACAGCTGAAAACCATATTGCTTTCAAACACATTCCTTATTCACATTTCCACACATGTTGGGAAAGAAAGCTAAAGTTTCTAAGGCCAAGTTTAATAGGCAAAGTACATTAATCATGACTCTGAAGAGACTTACACAACTCCAGCTCTCAAACAGTCCAAGATGTAGTTGCAAACTAAAGGCCTGAAACCAAAAATTGGATTCTTCAACTAAAGTAATGAGGGGAGGAAAAAAGAAATCAATGCACCAAAAATACCTATTGAAGCACTGGAACAAATGTTTTCTATCACATGAAAAACTATTTAAATAAGAATAAAAATATAAGGTACGAACAAGATTTAAAAATATTCCCAGAAATGCTAATCAACTCTAGTATTTGCTATTTCATTATTAGAGATACCAATCTCTTTTGTAAGTTCATTATTTTGAAGCAAATAGCAAAACGTCACAGCTTTCAGGGCAAGAATTAATCTTATCTTTAAGATAAGAAAAAGAGCAAGCCTCTAAGCTCTCCATAGGTCTGCAAAGATATGGCATGCTCAAACCTTTAGCAGTCATACCCATAAGAACAATGTCTCCATGTTTCAAGATAAGAATTCTTTGGTGGTACTTTTGTAGCAAAAATATTATAACAAGGAAGTTTACAAATACAATATGGACCGGAACTTGTCCTGAAGCAAAAAATCCTTTTCCCCAGCTAAAACTACATTAGTAGGGTAAATCTAGTCCCTTGATGATGAAGGACTCTGGTAAAACAACTGGTGTAACCTAGGCTGACAGCAAGTGCAGATATAACCTGGTGAATCTGAGCAAAAAATCCCACAATTTTTCAAATCCTCTATTCAATATATAATGCTAACATTGCTAGCTTGCTAATGATAAATCCAAGTGCCAAAGCATAGTGGGTTTGGAAAGGTGTTAAGATCATTGCAGATCACTATTGGCAAATCATTCTGTTTTCTTCTGTTCAGGTTAAGATTCATTGGATCTTACTTGCAGGATGAAGTTCTCACATCAGAGACTCATAGTTACTCAGCTGTTGGGATTTACCACTTGAAAATAGAGAACTTTTTGGCCTACATTGGCAAAGCTTACCAATTTTGACCATAATAATTATATATGCTGGCTACTACAATAATACATAAACTATACTTGGGATCATACAATCAAAATAATTTTAAAAGCCCAATTAATTTTGAAGTGGTTCTTCCTGTCAGAAATCCAAGCTCTCTGTTGAAGGTCAAGAACTCATACAAATTAAACTAATTCACGTAAAGAATTGACATCAGGCAACAATGTGCAATTAATGAATGCATTGCTGGATTAGTGTTTATTAGTGATAATTATTCATTCCCAAAGGAATTAACAATAACTCTGCACTAAATATCAGAGAAACCCCACACTTTGAGATCATAAAAAGATACACATCATCTTTTTTAGTTTCTTTTTGGTTTGGGAATTGCCTGTTTATTTATTCTTAACTGATGCCCATCTTTGCTTCAGATTCTTCTGTGAGACCCTGCAAGTGATAGGCAACACATATTTCTTTCTTATTAGCAAGCAAACTTTCTGAAAAGTGACCAAATTACATGAACCCTCAATTTGCTTTCCAATGCCATGCAATTTTCAAATATACTCAAATATACTATGAACAGTGGTTTGTTACTTGGTGTTATTTTGAGCATTACTTTAGTGTGTGACATTAACATCACGGTCTGCTAGCAGAATGAGCAAGAAGACTGGTGCAACTACAAATAAATCGGTAGTAACAGTGATCAGTATTGCTGTAACCCCAAAGTGAGAGAAAAGAGAGACCGAGCTTTTCAAAATTATTAACATTAAACTTGGGCAATCAGAGCTCCAGACAGCTTTGCAAAGTGAAGCCTAAAAATTCGTTTTATCTTAATCTTTCCTTAAAATTTTAGCCAGAGGAAGAAATTCAGGGGTACCTTTTCTGCAAAATAATACTATCATTTATCATTCAGGCTGAGGTGCAAAGAAATTAGAAATCCCTTTGAAACATATGGAATAAAATCTTAGACTTCTTGAAGTTTCTAACAAAATCTGCATGATAATTCATTGGACCAAGTTGCAATCAGTGGTCCTTTATCCCAAACACCATGATTACAAACCTTCAATTTACAACGAAGTCTCCTAAAATATCAGTGTGTAATTCTTGCAGCTATTTTTACATGTATTCTAAAACTCATTTTCTACAGCACAGATTTTTATTATTACTATTTTTCCCCTCCAAATGAAATATTCAAAATGTTTTGTGTTTTTCAATGCACAACATCTAATGTGAAAGGCTGACATACTTGGTAATTATAAAGTTTGATCAGGTGAAAATGAAATAAGTGGCAATATTTTTAAAATTATAATGACAATTATAATGACAACTATGAATTGAACAGATCTTTGATCAAAGTCCAAAAGCTAATGAGCTGTGCAGGCAAGACACAAGACAGATACGTGTAGAGAACAACTTGGGAGGAGGGCAAGGAATTTTTACCAAAATTCTCAAAATAAAAAAGAAAAAAAAAAAAACAGACCCAAATGACAGAAGATAAGTGGCTTTGTCAAAAGGGAATGAGAAAAAGAAAATGAGAGGTTAATTATTCCTCATGCAAGGAGAGTAGAGGTAAGATGGATGATAAGAGAGATTAAAATCTGGAACGTTAGATGCACAGCTGAGACTACTAATTAATAAGTGGCTGTAGGAAGCTGGCCAGAGATGAGTGTGAAGTACAGTGTGATAAAGCTGGCAGAGCTGTGCACTGCTTGCTTTGTGAAGAATGATCTACAGGCAATATCACCATCTGCCAGGCAAAGTCAGAGATCATAAAAGGAAAGCTTCATAACGTTTTTGCATCGTTATTCTTCAAGAATCAGACACTATAAAATTGGTTAATGTAAAATAAAATATTTCGGTAAGATTTAGTGTGAGATAAAATATTTCACTGGAAATACAAGAGAGGATTCTGTTAGAAGGGAATGGAGGAAATCTGGGTCACAGTGTACTCCTGAGCTGTGACCACTGCATGGTCAGCAGGTTGAGAAATGTGAATTTGGGCCTCCTATAAGTCTTCATAAAAACATTAACTTTGTACAAGCTACAGTGTGATCTGAGTTAATCTCATTATTTGAGTTAAATTCCCTGAACAATGGGGCCATTCTCAGCATGCTCCAGGAGCTGCAGGGTCTAAACAGGGTTTCCATGTGTTTTGCATCCTCTGGACCACAAGGTCTCTTTGGGATGGCTTTTCTCATGTGGAAATCCACAGAACAGAGGAATCAGTAAGATTTAGAAGACAGATGAGACAAGACTTTAACATTAACCACATGAATGTGTGAATGGAATGGAATAAAATGCAGGAAATTTAATAAATGGAATATATTTTTTTTAAAAAAGGATTAATTCGCAAAAGGCTAACGGCCAAAGCAGTTGGTGGTAGGCACAAGAAACAGGGACCAGCCTGTCAAGAAGATTAAGTCAGTGTCAGAAAGGGAGATGAGATGGGACACTACTTCCTAAATAATGAAAAAACGAACAAACTTAAATTTGGATGGCATAGACACTTCATGTGAGACATGATAGGTTTTTCTTACTACTAGAAACATAAATACTGATGGGAATGTTAAAAAAAATTAATTATTACATGCTGATTAATTTGGAGAAAAGGAAAATTAGGGGAAATAACACTTAAACTGCAAATAATGCTGCACACGCACATGGACACACACACACAGATATTCCTGTAAAATATACATATTGTTGAAATCATCAGGGCTATTGTGAAGAAAGACTTTGGGAAGAAGAAAAAACACCATACCAAGCAGATAAATCCCTATGAACATTTACAACAGATTTTCAGCCCAATTCAGCATTTAGACAGCAATCAAAGCAGCTTAAGATTGCCCTCAGATCATGTCAGAAAATGCTAGGATCTCCTAGCTGAAAATAATAATACAAATTCTTTCCCTTTTTCATACTTCTCCTTGGCCATGTGGCACTCATGAAGCTGCTATTTCCCACCTCAAAGTAAGCTAATAGCGTTTTCAAAATGCAATTAGAACCTTTCAGGAGAAAGCTCAAGTTGTGTTTGGATAATATGAAGTTAACTCTCTACTACATTTCCCAGACAGGCACACCAAAGCTAATAAATTCTTCTCATGTCTTCAGATTATTAACACACCTACTGGCAATGTCAAGACGTTAGTTTAAAGAATTTCAAATATGAAACAGTTCAATAATCTGGTTTAGGACAGCTGACTGACAAAGCTAATTAACTGCCTGGAGAAGATTCTTTATAAATGAAGCAACTTCTGTCTGAACAGATTTTCAAGAACAACAAAATATTTGTTTTGTCTTTGTCTCCTCTCTCCTATTTTCTCCCTTCCAGCCTTCCCCATCTCTTGTAATCTTTGATAAAAGTTTCCTTGGTGGTATTTATATCTTGCCCTTCCTCTGACTTGGTGCTTTCTTATTCTCTGTGTCCTTTTATCTTCCTGCTGGAAATTTCTTCTCCTCTCCTCCAGACATTTTCAGGCCCTCTCCACAGAGCATTTTCAGCTTTTGTGCCTTGCATCCCTGTGCTCTGCTCAGCTGTCATGTTGCTGTTTCAGCACCTCCATCTGCTTCAGATATTTTTCTCATTGAGAGGTTTTCCACCATGCATCGCTTCCAAAAAGAAACGAACCTGTTTGCCTCCAGCTTTGGTTGCACAGAAGGAAAACAGTAATTCAGGATTTTTTTTTCCCCACTGAATATTAAAATTTGGGACAAATTTTTATGCAGAGGAAGCTGACACTGGTAGCTCTGCTTTCTAATATTGTCAGAAGGCACTATGATGCATCTCAGTCTTGCCCTGAAGGACATCATTTGGCTCATTAGATGATCTCTCCTTAGTGAGAAAAACCTATTTATTATACCAGATAACATACCAGTTTAATGAAATGAACAGAGCTAGTGAAATTACCTATTGCATAATATCCATTACAAATTAAGGGCATTGAGAGTACTGAGATTAGAAAATACCTGCAAAATTCAAAATAAAATAACAGCAACAAGAGGAGGAGCTATTTTATGAAGATGAACATTAATAGACTTTTATTCCCATCAGAACTCAACTCTGAATGTAAGTATTACTGCATTGCAGGCAGAATAACAGCAGGACTGGAAATACCTCTTTTTAGGCTCTTGCTACATGATGCCTGTGTCACAGACCATCAGCAGCAGATTAATTTTATCCAGAATGTTTCTTTTTTACCATAAATTCAGTTTTAAAATGTAGACATTCTTCTTATGAAGCAACATATTCCTCAGAGATTTTTTTTTACACCAAAAAACAGACTGAAAAAAAAACCAGTTCATCTCCGGGTAAATATCAAAACACTGGGGGATCAGATTTCCAGCTGGACTTGCAGAAGCATTTGCAAAAATTCTGTTTACAGGTCTGGTTTTGTCTGATCTTGCTCAATCCTCTCAGAATGAGGGGTACCCACTGGAGAGAAGTTTGTCCTGTGCCTCCCTGTGTCGTTCACCCCTTGCCCTTTCACTTGCTGACAGCCTATGCAGAAAAAAATCAGGATTTCACACTAAATCATCACTTTAGCAAATGACCAGCATCATCAAGGAAGGGAGGTGGGTTAAAACAACTAGAGTGAAAACTACTGAGTGTCCTCCCACATAATTTCTCTTCAAGAGGAGTAATTTTGTTGATCTTGCCACATTCCCCCTCTTAGCTTTTTTGTGGAACACATACTCACTGTCTTCAAAAGATCTACGTCTCCCACCATTCAAAATACAGGAGGGACAAGTGTTTGTTAGCCATTTATAGGAGGCTAAATGAGACATGGAAACCCAGTTGTAATGCTGCAAAATGGAGAGCTGTGTTATTGTCACTGTCCTTCCCCACTCTGCCCTCTCCAGAAGTCAGATGTGTTCACACTCTGAGCCCTGCTCAGACTCTACACTTAAATTCATGGAATGTATCACTTTAGAATCAGATCTTTTGTACAGTTTCAATCAAAAATTAGACTGCCCTTTCTGCTGTCATATAGGACAGCTGTGACAACAATTCTTAACAGATCATCTAGGTATTAGACTTTGGGGAAATAAAAAAACATGAACATGTGGTTAAAAATGCATATATTATTAAAGGATAATTGGTAAATAATTTTCATTAACAAGCTTATCAGACTCAATCCTGAGATTCCATCCACAGAGGAGTCATTCCTCCCCATCCCTCTTTAAAACTCACTGATTGTGCTTTGCTTTTATAGGGCTTTGCTAGCTAATTAGGGAATTTCAGTAATCTATTTTTAATATGTACCATCTTCTGTTCTGTTTAGTGCAGCCTTAAGATAGACTTTTATCTTTACTGCTGTGCACAGATCATCCAAAAATATAAGTTCTCTGCTACATGACAACTTATAATGAGCCTTAATGAAGCTTGGGAACAGCTGTTAAAAACTCCAGTTGAATAGGTTTGCCCAAACAGCAGTAGCTTGTAGTGCTTTTTCCTCTTACAGCACTGTTGAGTCATCTCCTACTGTACACAGAATGAGGAAAATCAAAAATGAAACACCAAAGCTGGTTAATCCTTTATTTCCCAGACATTTTATTTTAATCAGAGTTTTAATAAGTACATTATGAACC
Source organism: Geospiza fortis (assembly GCF_000277835.1). Classification (NCBI taxonomy): domain Eukaryota; kingdom Metazoa; phylum Chordata; class Aves; order Passeriformes; family Thraupidae; genus Geospiza; species Geospiza fortis. The sequence goes on from NW_005054527.1 coordinate 90,236, forward strand.
ATCATCTCTTAAGCCTTTCACCTTTTTAATTATATTACTGCTCTGAACATCGACAAAAGCAAATGTTATTATGCAAATTTTGCTCCAAATTCGTGTCCTTACCGAGAGCATAAGAGAGTTCAAACACCATCTTTAATTATACTCTAGCTAAATGACCTGCAAATCATTAAAAATTACAATAAGCTGTCATGATTTTACGTTTTCCCTAAGTTAGAAAACAAAAGATTATATATTTTGTGTAGGATAAAGGATTTAGAGAGCTCTGACCGTCAAACATGACTGAAACAAACAAGTTCCCTTTCTTCATAGCATTTGTCTTACCTTTTTGACCTTTAAATGCTCAGACACTAAACTATCTGGCATAAAGAACACTCAGTGCTTTTGTATTGCTTTTCTCCTTACCAGGATGTGTAGATTTCCTGAAGCTTCTTCAATTTACTTTTTAAATACCATTTGCCAGTCATTCATTTAGAACATATGGGAGCAGTTCGCTTTCATGTGTCAAATCCAAAGCATACTCCAAGAAATATGAGGGTTTGGTTGGTTTTTTTTCTTTCCTCCTCCAGCATCCTTGTTATCTGGTTTTGTTTCTGTAACACCTATGGGCTTAATTCCCACTCCACATGGCATGGAACAGCTGCAACAAAAAGCAGAGATCAAAAGCACATAGTTTACTCCAGAGCCTGGCTAAGAACTAAGAACTCAGATGACAGGAACACAGGAGAAAAAGGAAATAGATGATTGCACTGGACCTGATAAGCAGAATCCACAAAACACCTAGACTT
>NW_005054527.1:91060-99010 GCF_000277835.1 Geospiza fortis
AAAAAGCCGGGACTTGTTGATGCTGCCAACATTTTGAATGATTCATACCAGCCCAACAGGGCCAAAAACTAAACATATGCATTGCGCTTCACCTCATTAACTAATGTTTCTGAGCGTTGAATATTTCATTATGAATTTTTCAGTTGTTCTGTAGGAAAACTTCAAGAGACAGAGGATTCTTACTCGTTCTGTAAATGTTGAGTATTGTATTTGCTGGGTGCCCCATGGCAGGAAGGAATGGTCAATCTGACTCCATGTTCTTAGATGGCTAATTTATTATTTTATGATACTATATTATATTAAAGAACACTAAACTACAGTAAAGAATACACAAAGGATACTTGCAGAAGGCTAAAAAGATAATAATCAAAACTCAAGACTCTCTCCAGAGTCCTGACACATCTGGGCACTGATTGGCCAAAGAGTGAAAATAACTCACAGCAGAATCCAATGAAACAATCACCTGTTGGATAAACAATCTCCAAACACATTCCACATGTGAGCACAACACAGGAGAAGCAAATGAGATAAGAATTGTTTTCCTTTTTCTCTGAGGCTTCTCAGCTTCCTAGGAGAAAATCCTGGGCAAAGGGATTTTTTCAGAAAATGTGAATGTGACAGTTGAGCAAGTGTGTAGACACCCTGGCCCAGGGAAATTTCACATTCAGCTGCAATGGTATTGAAATTTGTTCTTTTCTTCACCAGTTCTGAATTCCAGTGCAATTTGACTGGCTTGCACAAAGACTAGGGATTGTTTGATTGTGGAAAGAACATTATTTGCTGAGTTTGAAAAAGTTCCAGTCTCATGGATTTTCATGCCAGTTACGCCAATGTTTTAATTTCTTGATAGTTTGGAGGACACTACACAATTATCACAACCCCACGGACAAATAACAAAGACATAACTGGAAAGAAACAGATCTGTACAATCTAGACCTGAGCTTATAAACTTTCCAAATTGTGACTGTCCTAGGAACACTGCTCTTCTAAGCTCTCTGAAAAAAAAAATAAAATAAAAATCTGATAACTTTGTAAAAGAAAAATAAACACTAAGACCCTACTCTTAGTTATAAGGAGCTTATCTGAAGCAGTTGCACTGAAAAGAGTGTAAAGCATCATTATCATAACACATGGTAAGAACAGCAGTAACAGTGAAATTTTAGAACAGCACAGAAAAGGGACCTATTTTAAGTCAAAAGTCATTCATAAGGAAGCTCCTCGTGCATGAGAAATGCCTACAAAAATAATTCTCACCATTTGGGGAAAAGAAAAATCTTTACACACAATAACAGGGCAAGAGTATAAGCCAGTCCCCCAAATATGGCATTGGAGGCTGGAAGAACACAAGAGAACAAAGAAGGAATTTTCTGATTAGATATAGCTTATCTGGACATAATTTTTGGTTCATTTTTTGCACAGTTTTTAAAGGGGAGCAAAGGTAGCTACCCCAGCTGCCAATGTGTTCAGAAGCCATAAGTAAAATCTGGCTGAAATATGGAAACAAGCAATAATCTCTGACACCAAACACTACTTGCCACATAAATATCAGGTACAGAACAGAGAATAAATACCCTAGCAAGCTCAGGTCTATAGAACACTACATTATTTTACAATTTAAATTATTTTAAATTAATCTTCTCATTCAAAACTCTTTCACAAATGAGCTGTTGCATAAACTCATAGCTTGCACAGAATAAATATCAAAAATTTCAGCTTTGTGCTTCTAGTTTAGATCTGTAAAAGACATAATTTTGAAAGACAACCTGTACACCTAAGGGAACATCCTGCCCCAGGAATTCCACTGGCATTTTTCCATTATTTCCAGAGGAAAGAGCTTGTCTCGCTCTTTTATTCAGTTTTTTGTCAACTACCATAACTGCATGTTTGGCAAATTTTCTCTCTTAAAACAAAAGACATCAGTGAAATGGTTGGTGCTATCCAACTGCTTTTTCAGTTTATTAAAGTATTAAGAGAAATTACCAGAAAAAAAAAAGTCACCTATCATCTCTTACAAAATGTGGCTTCAATACTATCAAGTCGCATAAATACAGAAGTGGCAAATAGCCATAAATACTACACAAAAGCAAAGTTAATATGGAGTCTATTAAACTTGTACTTAATTAATTAGGAGTCTATGAAACTTGTACTTCAATTATTGCCCAGAATTCTGAGCAGTGTGTATAGGCACTCCTCTCTTTCTGATAAATGCTTGGTTACCATGCACCCTTGCAATGGCTTCTCAGACCTTTACAGTGCCATTACAGATCTTTACATCATTATTTTTTTCTTTATTTTTGGTTCTGCTCACATAAGGCAAGCACCATTAGGCAGAGAAAGAATTTATTTCAATAGAGAGAGCAGCACATGAAATGTCCCAGCTCAAGGCAGCAAAATACTTGCAGGGTGAAAGGCAGTTATATTTCCTCGCCCATCACCACAGTAGTGTACAGAACTTTTATGTTACCTAAACTCATTTATTGATGAAAATCTGACCAGTTCAAAAACTAGTAAAGCCCACCAAAAAATTTCTTAAGTGAGATTTATCTCTAACATGATTTTGGTGGCCCTGATGAAAATATCAGCAATACTTTAAATTACATTTTTTCAAAGAACATCTCATTTAAAGCTACAAAGACAGATATATTGTCATTTAAAATTAAACAATTGATAATTACTTAATAATGGGAATGAGCACCAAGACCATAACACAGTAGCTGTACAAACACTTAATCTTCCGCATTTTGTATAATGATACTACTTATTTTAAATTAAATATCTTTACATAATGCTGATAAGAGTCACAGAATAACCATGCTCTTAATCACCTTGTGACTTGAGAAGAATCATAAAACATAGGCCTTGTGCTATTGATTCCCAAACATGCCCCTCTATGTTTTCCCACCCAGATCATAGTTAAATTTTAGGGACTTTACCAAAGCCATCTCCTGAAACTAAAGAAATATTGATAAAACACAATCTGAACACTATTGGGATGCCCAGGATTTTCAAATAAAAAGAGTTGGGCTTTAAAGCTCCAACACAGTTAGCAAATATTCCCTAAGGGAAGAATTATAAAAAGAAAAAAACTAAAAAATCTTGGCAAGTGAACCTGATTCCAGAGCATTCATTAACTGTGATACAGCAGTTACACACCCCCAAACCCTAACCATGCTCTCTATGCAAATAACACAGGTTTAGCTTAAAATAATGAGCCAACTTAAACGTAAATGCACTTCCAGTGAATCAATTAGAGCTAAGCCATTGCTAAATGTGACCCATTGTACACCACTGGCTTAAAATGGGCTGGTTTATATACCTAAACTTCTGATTTCATGCTGACATTTTGCCAAGCAACCAACTTGGCAAAGATTGAAGTTGTCTTTAATGAAAGTTTCAGTCAAACTACTCTTCATCAAAACATGTTCGTGCCAAACAATAAACAGAGAGACATCAGCCTCACAAATTCAAGGTACAGCTACTGAGAACTATTGCCAAACAACCAAAGTAATGTGAATTTAAAACCATGGCCTCATAAGGAGCCTTTTCCTTGAGAGAAGGCATGCTGCCATATGCAGACATAACACACAAAATGAAGGTCTGTTTTCTAGAGCAGACCTTTCCTTCCAACCATAAATGTCAAAAATTTGTGTTTAGCAGAATGCATTTTCATAGCTAAGCTTCATAAATTTGCAATGTGATAGAGAGCATTCTGTCAAAAAACTCCCAAATAGTTCTCTTGGCTGTGAGGTCTTAATGTGCTCTTAAAAGGAAGAGTATGTGAGAAAGGAAGGATCAAAACAGTGATAAAGAGCAAACACTTTGGGCTGAAACACTAAAGGATACCAGAAAGCATTTGCTTCACTGTATCAATTAGCAGAGATGGATATGCTAAGCACTGAAAATAAAATATTTGCATTTTGGTACTTCTCCAACTTTTAAAAACTTTGCGAGAAGTGTAAACTTTTCATTTAACTTGCACCTTTGAAGCAGCAGATAAAAGGTCAGAAGTGTGAATACAACTTAATTTCTCTGGCTAGTGCGCACCTGACAAGAAGATATCTCGTCAAAGAAATCCTATTTAAGGGAAATAAAACTAATTCTTTGAGCAGCATTACAGAAAGATCTTTTTTCTATTAAAAAAAAAAAAGATAAATTCTTGCAGCTGGACACTTTCCTTTGTTGGCTGTCACTTCTCTGGTTAGAGTTTGCAGCTATCCCTTGGTTCCTCAAATGCTTAAGGCTCCATGGGCTAAATTTCCCAAAGTAAAGGATGCAGGGTAATGTTTTAAATTCTGGTAGCAGTAAAGGGAAAAAGCCAAGGCATTCCCTATTGCACTGCTGTGAAAATATGCTTCAATAAGTAGCTGCACGCTGTTATTTTAGCACTCTTAATAAACTGTCATCAGTAGACATAAAAAAAAAGATTGTTATTTGATTTCAAATTGTATTTTAGGTCATTTATTTTATTTGCTGATACTGACTTTTATCTGCAAGAGTGGCATACAAAACAGTCATTTCTGTGATTTAGACACCTAGCCATCTCATTTACACTCTTCATACTCCAAGAAAAAGCAAAAACACTTGCACTTGCAATACTGACAGTTTAAATTCAGCAGAGCTGCAGCATGACATCTCAATCTGTTGAGATATATCATGCAATTACCACTGCAGGCCACTTCAAAATTATCCTCCTTTCTTTCATAATGCCATGTGGGGAGGGAGACGTGCTGCCTTCTTAAGTTCTTGCACTTCCTCGCTCTAAAGATCTCCACTGAGTCAAAATATCTGTCAGTCTGCAGATTACATTGTCATCTACTTTCAACATACTGATTTCCACTGAGACAAAAATCAGGTTTTTTTATTTTTTAACTGCCTTATACTTCAACAGAGATGCCAAAGCAGCAGCCAAACAAGACATGATCCCCTCTACACTGCTAGGTTTTCTTTATGCTAAATAAATCAGTTTCACTCTCTTCCAAAAGGGTCTTGACACACTAGATTGGATTACATGTTTCCTCTGCCCTTCCTTCTGTATGTGTTATAATAAATCAATGAAAACCAAAAAGTGACCTTAGAGAAACAGACCTCATAACTAGACTTGGTGAATTTTCCTCTTCACCTACATTTTGTCAAAATGTTTTGTCCTTCTAACACACAAAAGCACCTAGGCAAGAACAAGACAACGACCGAAGTACGTGGCATCCACTCAGAAATTAACAGATATCTTTCATTCCACCCTGCTGAATCCATGTCCTCTCAGCACACCTAAAGTCGAGGTGAGACCCAAACATAGAGTTTTTAAAGAGCAAAAATAAAGCATAGTAGAAAAGGTAGCTTTACAGAATACCATAGATCAATATATTGATCTCTCTCAAGTGAACATTGGGGAGCTATGAAGCTTCATGAACAGATACAAATTAAAGAGCAGAACTATAAAGGGAAGCAAGTAAATGGAAAAAAAACCCCAGTTATTTATTTTTAGCTTCTTTCCAGCCTCTGTTAGGAAATGTAAATAGAAGGTGAATTTATATATTCATAGAAAGAGCATAGATAGATATATTTATAGATGTATTTATTCTGAGTAAAGCTGGACAGCAAAAACCACCTTGACAGACCAATACATTGCTAGACCAGCTCGTTTTCTCTGTTGGATTAATTCGTTTCTGACTATCACCAGAAATGCTTGAAAGATCATATTTTTGATGATATAGCAAGACATGTATGTTAACCAAGCTCTGCATAATGATTTTGCTCATAGGAGTTCTGAAAATGTTCTTAAGCAGTACAAAAATTAAATTAAAACTAAAATCCCAACATTAAAAAAATAGTTGACAAATGACACCGTGGGCATGTTAAACAACCATATTGTAAGCATTCAAAACTTGGCTGATACGAAATGTTTCTGTAGTGCACAGAGGACCTCGGTACTGCTTAAGGAGACAAGAATTAAAGAGCTGTCAGACTGCCAAAAAAATGTCATTTTAGGCAGCAGATGTGTATCCTGTCAACAGCTACTTTCGCACAACACAGTAAACCAATGGCAGGCCTACTTTTTGGTTTTGTTATTAACAGATTACTGCAGGGGATGTAAAAAGAGAAACACATTCTTCCATGACAACTGGAAAGAATAGCATGAGCATAAAATAAAAAGAAATAAAAAAAAAAAAAACCAAGCAAAGCTAGGTAACCACTTGTTAGTGTTGCAGAGGCATCGTGCTGCGAAACAGATACTCAAAATCTGCTTTCTGCATTGCAGACAGAAAATAAATTATTAACAGCTTTGCTATGCGGGCTTCTAAGAGATTAATATGCAAGGTAAAATTTTCTATCAGCACAGGTGTTTATCTTTGACATCTGCTGTTAGCTATTAGTAAATCAAATTGGTAATTTACAATTCAGGAGACAAGTACAGCAATGTGAGTCCAGAACAATAGTAAGTCCAGTCCAATGTAACGCCAAGAATTCACCAACAAATACCAACACTTCCTCATTTGCTGTGTGCATGATCTGGAATTCACGAAGCCTTGGAGACTTTTAGCTAATGATCACAGTCTTTGATCTCCAGAAAATTATTATGGCATGTGTAAAGATGAGATTCGTAAGAAACCTCTTAAAAGGGAAATTAATTTAGTGATTATATCACATATTTTTTAAAAAATAGGAAAAAAAAGAAAACAAAAGCACAGTTTAAATTTTAACAAAATAGATTGATCTAAGTACTCATCATCCATATTCAAAACACCATGAAAGACATTCCTGAAGATAAAAGATAGTTCCATGAATGCATTTGCAGCCTGACACACATATTCATTTCAGCATATTGCACCATTAATTATTCCTTTATAAACTCTACTAAGATCATTTGTCACTCATTTACATTTCAAGCCCTCTGAAAGTGACAAATCTCCTACGTTTCTAAGTACTATTGAAGGTACTTAAGAAAAAAAGCAGCATTAATTTTTCAAGTTCTTTTATACCTATACCACAAAGCAAGAAGATTTCGTCACCGAGTAGCTTGGTAAAATTGTGTTCAGATATTCCCAGTCTTGGTTGAAAGGCTCTGTCTTCACTCAAGGCATCACTAACAATTAACATCATGATTTAATTCTAGTCTTTCTAAAATGTCATAAACCGAGGTATTTTCAATTAGGCACACAAAGGATCACCTCACTCCTTGGTACAGAACATAGGCTTCTCTGAGGTATTTGGAGTCATTAATATCTGCTGATGGGACATAATTGACTCAACTGCTAACATGAAAGGCAGCTGTGGTGTCTTAGGAGGTGTCATGGACCATCAGATATTCCTGCAGTGTCTCCTGATTCCCAGCATTACATCACTCACTGTGAAACTCTCCCACCCCAGGGGAGGTACTTGGGTGTTCCCTCCTGAACCTGAGCAAATATAAACCATGGAAATTTGGTGTTTTGCTGGGCTTTCCTCACCTCTGGTGGGTTAAACACAGACTATCAGACCTCAAAATTTCATCAAGTGGTGGGATCCAACAGGTGGTGACCAAATCCCTTTGTACTCTTATTCTCTGCTTCTACCTCTCTTTACCACACAATTTTCTGTTAAACAAAAATCTGCACTACTGACTTTGCCATTTTGTCTCACTTGTGCCTTAATTTGAGCAGAGGCATCGCTGTGAGAATTTTAATAACTGGATCATAACATTATTAAAACATTTGTTATCTATGTAGTTCAAATTCTCAGGGAGTTTCCCCCTCCTCACTTATTTTTCTCTGTATCAGCCAAGCATGCAATTCTCAGACAATATCTAATTGTAAATCTTCTATAATATGCCTCAGAAAAACAAAAGCTTACCCGTGTCCACCATATTTCATCTGAAAGAAACTTTTTTTTGGGAAATTTTGTAACATTTAAATTGAAGTGTATCTATATGGTTCATTCAGAAATCTAGTTAAGGATTAGGAACATAACTTGACA
>NW_005054527.1:99020-111320 GCF_000277835.1 Geospiza fortis
CTTTCAAAAATACCACCCCCCCTGAGAGCCTGAGAAACCTACTGAGAGGAATTTGCTTCTATCTGTGTCCTGGTTCTGGCCAGGATGGTTTGGAGGGTTTCAGTGGGAACACTAAACTGGGGAAAACCATTCCTAGACCACGATAATCTAATCTCAATGACACAGTTTTTCCATGGGGAGAGAGGTCACTGAGAAGGACTGCAATTAATCATTCTCTCCCTAAAGATGTTTCCATCATCACTAATTCTATTCATGTTCCCACTGATTTCATACTCATTATAAAAATTCTTGATTTTTATTGTTCAGTGCAACTAGGAAAGAGATTGCCTGACATCAGTGTCATTAGAAAGAGCCTGCTGGATTTGGTATCCTTTTCTTTCCTGCTAAATCACAGTCAGCAGCTTCAAGCTGAACAAACATGACTTGGTATTGCAATATCAGCAAAACCCCACCTGTCAAAAAGTTTGTTAGAGCTCCTACAACTGGGCACTTCAAATACAAAATTGAGGTAGATTTCTACAGATTTTAGTACCAGTTTTTTCCCTGGCATGCCCAGTACTCTTCTTGTGCACAAGCTGTCCCCACCTGCCATGTTTTTGTAAATGATATTTTGCAGCACACCTTCCCTATGTGATTTTGAGAAGTTTATTATTATCTTTTCATTCAAGCTGTCTTTAAATCACTCATAAAAACAGGACTTCGGTAAACAGTAAGTCCTGAACTCTATGTGTAGTGAAATCTGTAAAAGAAGTCAAACCTACCAAAGCAGGCATCTGATTCCTACTGACTCAAATTTTAGGCATCTGTTTCCTACTGACTCAACAAGGGTTAGAAGCTCAGATGACACAGATCATGGGAACCTAGCTCCATATAAACACACAGTTTGTAGAACTCAATAAATAGAAAATTGCCATCTTATAGGCTTAGAAAGATTTCAGAAGAATGAATTATATTTAAGAGCCTTGATGAAACAGGAAATGCCTCAATTTTATTTTTTTTATGGCATTGCAGACCTACTTTTGGGTGTTACAGAAGGACAAAAGCAAGACTGTGATGCATCTTATTTAATATCTTACACCATGCACTTTGTCTGAAGATTTTGCATTTCCAGAGTATTGTATACATAGCCTTTATGTGTAAAACAGAGCTTTTTGGATTTATATCCAAGAAAACTGTCACAAAAGATTAAAATTCACCTTGACCCTTAAATAAAAACTCAAAGTCACAATATTATCTGTGTTCCAAAAATTTTTTCAGCAATATTTAAGGTTACTGAAAATGAGAATTTGAATGGTATAAGAGTTTTGCAGCAGTGTGAAGAATATATGAAGATGAAATTTTTTGCAACACAGGATAGCATTTTCATCAGAAAGTTGTATTTAATGGACTCAAGTCTGAAATACTGAAATCACATGAGATATCCTATTTTCATATTATTTGACATCAGACCTAATCACTTTGCTTGACTTGATAAATCTTATAGAATTACTGTCAAGCTATATTTGGCTGAGAGATCTGTTTATATGAATATGATTCGTAGTTTTGCTGCTAAGCAAAAAGATAAATCCATCTGCTCTCTTTCATCTCACCTTTTTATGAAAGCTTGTGAGATGAAGCCTGTAGCTTTTTTTTTTTTTAATCTTTCTTTGGCTGTTCCATTTTCAAATATCAAAAGAGGGTTTTTCAACAGCCCTACTGAAGCTTCTTTCCACTGAGGTTATAAAACATCATTAATTCTTTGCTCTAAAACTTACATATCCAAGATGGTCACATATTCAAATGCTCAGCAGCCTTCTGCTTCAAACAAAGTGCAAAGAAATGTCATCAGCCAGATTTACTCTATTGAGCTACTTCGTTGCAAAGGCCCTAACACTGAGAGCCCAAAAAGAAAGGCAGGAGATTTCACTTCCTTACATCTTAATATTTTCAGTCTCCTAAATATTTGGGGGGCCTGTCATCCTCTGTTGATATGCTGTGTAAATTCTAGACCAGCAAAGTCTTCAAAATAAGGTTAAACACATTCCATGGTAAGCAGCACCTGTGCAGTTTTCCTAGAGCACAGAGCCACTCACAGGAAAAAGAGATACTAATGAGATACCCACCTCATCTGCAGCAGGGCATGGCTTCCCAGAAACCAGACTAAGGACAGAAATAAAAGTAAACCAGAAATGTTCATGGGATTAGAGGAAAAGCTCTTTGCCAAGCACAGGAGCGGGCACACAGAAGCTGCTCAGAACAGCAAGCAGAGGAGTTGCTCAGCAGTTACAGGAGATTTACTAATGTTTACAGATCACAAAACAACATTATTGGTCATGCATGCTCCATCTTCCCTTGTCAGTCATCTGGTTCCAGCTGGGCAGACAGTGCTAACTGGAAATTCCACCTTTGCTGTTCACTCAGGAGATCACTGACACAGTGACAGATTTCTGCTTGTGAAATTCAGTTACACATCACAGGTTAAAATTTATAATAATGCCTGGCAGTAAGCTGCAGTTTATATTTTATATTTTTTTCTGAGAAGTACCCCTGAATGGACAGAGGCTGATGTAGCAGTTCCTTCACTGTATATACCTAGTGTATTTCTTTTCCTGTTTATTATCCATAAAATATTCAGCAAGAGCACAGGGCCACCTGCAGAGAAGGAAACCAGGCCAGTTCTCATGGATCTCTTCCTAGAAAATTTAGGCAGAAGCAATTTTTAAATAGAGGGTTGGAGCTACAGAGAAAATCTTTTATGACAACCCTAAAATCTTACAGAAGCATCTTTTAGAGAGAACTGGGGGGTCATGCATTCACCCCAGCTCTTCCTGTGATGTTCCTACATTCATAGTTTCTAGATTCACCTACGAGGTGTACAACACTTGGGATTAAATTGGGAAGATATTTTTTTGTGTTTCAAGTGCTTCAAAATGCAACACCCAGGCTGTGGACATGGTAGGGTGCTAACCTATCACTTTGCTGGTTTTGTTGGTAAGCAGATTTCAAGGCCTACTTAAGCCTCTACTTAAAATCTAGGTGTTGAGCTTCATAATTTTCCAGGAGTGAGATCTCTCATAATTTTCAAGCCACTTCCTCTGAGATTATTGGAATTTGTAAGGACAATAAGACTCTCACTGGACAAGTTCATACTACTGGTCTAGAAACTTCTGGTCCCTCAGTTTAGAAAGTAAGTTTTTCCTCAAGAACGCAAAGATATTTCCAAATTTGCCATATATCAGGGGAAAAAAAATGAAATCTTTCATTCATCTGCCTTTTGCCAGAGGTCTCACAAAGCAAAGTTTATAAAGAGAAAAAAATTATATTTAGTTCTTCTGGATGATAACAAAAATATAGTACAGACAGATAGCACTTATGACAAAAAAAAAGAAATTAGAACAGAGTTGGCTCTTCTCTTGACCTCTACAAACCTGAGCAGGCTCTCAGCTGGACACAGTAGCTCCAAGAAATTTGCTCCCATTACTCTCCATCTTGTATGTCCATTAGTAGCTAAAAGAATGTATTCCTGACAAGGATCACTTGAAATACAGATTATGGTGCTCAGAAGAGCCATGGTGGGTAGCCTGAGGTAACATCAGCTGTGATGTACTAGAACTGTACAGCCACACATATATTTATCCATGGGCTCGTAACTACCTGTTAGCCTTCAGGATAGTAAAAATTGTATTTGTATTTCTTCCTAAAAAACCCCAGAACTCCTGCTGCTCTGTTATGCAGTATCCAGTCAGGATTTTTCCACTCACTAGCTCAGGAGATTGGTCTTTGTATGTGATGCCTCCTTTGATCATACCCTGGTCTGTATGCCATGGTTCATACAGAAGATAAATTAAGAACCACATTTACTCATGTTCATTATTTTAGCAGGTGATAGGTCTTTTGGCCATATTAGTGATGTCACAGATGTTCTTTTTATTTCAGTCATCTAGAGTAGCATTTGGAAAAGGGTATTTTCTACTTAAAATCAATCTCTTCTCTAGCTGCTATGACATTCCTTCTTACTTAAAAATGTTACTCAGAATATAAAAGTCATTGATTACAAGCAGAAAATACACTTACCAATTACCAAAGGAGAGTGGAAAAATAAAAAGTGCTCTCTAGTTCAAGTAGTTCCAGCTGGTAACACACCACTACTAATCAGCACATGTTTCAAAAGCACCAGGACCTTCTCAAGAAAATGCTTGGGTTTTCTTCTTATAAGGCTGAAGCACAAAGTGTGGTTTATTCTAGTGAAAACATGAACCCAGATTTTTAATTCTGCATTTCTCAGAGATATGCTTTCACAGCAACTGAGTCAGAATATACTGTCCTTGAATTATGGTGGTGAAAAAGTAACTTGGCTTTTTTTTTTATGCAAGTTTTCCAGACTATTTAACAGAATCTGAGCAGGTGAAGAGAGCAGTGAAACAGATTAAAATTATTAGAAATTTGTCCTTTCTTCTTTGGGCTGAAGAGAAAGTAATAAATTGTGTACTTGATTTTGATAGGTTATGATTACCTAAGAATGGTGTTACTAATTACTGTACAGTAAAATATCAAAATTTGGAAATAGCACTTATTCCTTTGCTTGTCCTCTTACCTCCAAACCTGCTGCAACCATTTAGCATTTGTTTATTTTCTCCATTGTGGATGACTGCAAGGAAGTGTCATGGATTTGTGTAGTGCTTCTGGTCATGTACTTCTCATTTTCACATTCCCCAGCCATGAACAGCGTGTGCTTCATATTATATGATGGAAGAAGAAAAGTCAAAAAAAGAGTTACACAGCTTAAATAAGGTTGAAATAAGAAACAGCCAAATGGCCATATTCTTAAAGAACTTGGTTTAAGGAACAATTTTCAGTGACATTATGATATCTTATACAGAAGTTAAACCACGTAATAATATATACAGTAATTTCTTAAATCACATCACTCTATACTTACACAGTTTAGTTATTTAAGAAAGTAAAATAAACCCTTCCATAAATTTGTGTCCTCTTTGATAGCCTTAATACATAAGAAACAAATTCCAACTCTCTTCTGAATGTTTCTTTCCTTTTGAGTGTCTATACAGTATAATTTTAGGTACATCCCAGACAGTTACTCAAGTTGTTTTGCAAGAAATGGATTTGTGTGGTTTTGGTATTTTATAAAGCAACAATATTCTGAAAAAATATTTAGGTACTGGTTTACTTGGCAAACCAGAGATAAAATTTGGCATGGTTTTTAATGTGATCCCTAAAGCCAATAAATGCTTTGGCCATCTTCTCTTCCCAACAAATTCCTTCTTCCTTACCCTGACATTATACAGTCATTCAAGCAGGCAGAGCCTGTAGGTAGCTAAATCTCACTATTAGTGAGTTATTTACATTCTAAAAGGACGTTTGGGAACAATTCCAAATTCCAAGCAATTCTTACATAAAACTGAGTGTCATACCTTGGTCAATACTGAACTCCATTTGACAAAGAAGACCTCGACCAGTATGACAACAAGATTATTAAAAAATAATTTATTAAAAAGGTTCAACCTTTCAAAACATTTTCTTCTCTTTATTCTAAAATTTTTTCATCACCTGTATGAGTTTCTCAGGTGATAAAGCAACACAGAAAACCAAAACTAGTACAAGAAAAAAAAAGTCCAAATATATAAAGTGGCCAAAATAAATTTCATCTTCCTTTACTGAACTTTGAAAGCACGCATAAATGCAAAAAAAAAAAATTCAAGAGATGGAGTGCATTTTGCTGTGTTTTCATTATTTTTTTTTACAGTATGGAGACCTGTCACATTCATGGTTTCCTCTGTGAGAGGCTGTCAGACTGTCTGTTTGCATCTGTATCCTTATTTTTTAATATAACATTTTTATGCTGCTAGCAAGTGCCTTTTCTAATAGCATTTCATTTTAGAGGGGTGCTTGAACTTACAGCAACTTCTTGCAGCATGAAATAATATAATACAACCACATAATCTTTATATGCCTATTGAACAACTTAGGAATTTTTTTTAAAATTCACAATATTCTCACACTGAATTTTTATTTGGCTTAATAACAGCAATAGATGTGTACACAACAGATGTGTGCTGCCCTGACAAAGCATGGGGTGCTGCTCCAGAATTTTTTTCTTCTTTTCTTCATTATTTATAGTTAAACGAAACACTTCAGTGGAGCTCAGTCTATAATAATAATAAGGTGTGTTTAACCTAAGGGTTGCTCATACTCGAGGCTCAGCAAACTGAGAAATCACAGGATTACACACAGGGTATAGTAAAAACCAGTTCAGGTAAAGAAGACAAAAGTGTGATCTTCATAAAACTATAACAAGGTTCTTTGAGCTTTTTTAGTCCCTAGGATTTAACAAGATCCATGGACAGCTCAGTTGCTGAAGCCCTTCGTGGTGCCCCCCACAACTGAGCAGTCACCCCGAGAATATGTCTGTTTCTGCCACTTCATAAATGCAAGTTTACTTTAAGCAGGGCACAAATAACCCACTCATTCATCCTTGGCTACAATCAGATGAAAATTCATGTGCTGAGCAGCCAGCCATGCATTACTTTGTGTTACAGGTCTGCTCTACCTGCAGATATTTCTCTCCCTGTCCAGAAGAGGGAAAAGACAAGGTGATGAAACTTTTAATATAAATCTCAGGATTGCAGTCAGGAAACATGTCTTTATTACAAAAAATCCTCTAGAAAACCCTCTAAACTGTTATCATGGTCTCTAAAACACATTATTGTTCATTTCTCAAAACTGCCACTTGAAAATCTGGGTAACATTGCAATTTCTGGCTGATCTCCTGCCTTTCTCAAACCAACAGAAGAAACTGAGTGTGTGACCTAGAACAGAAAGGAATTCTTGCATCTCCAGCCCCCAGGCTAGGAGAGACTATGCTTCTCTTAACATGAGCATTCACCTCTCTTGGAAAAGCTTCTGTAATTTGCTTATCTATATAAAGCAGTAGCAAAATAATACCAAAGGATAGTTCTGCAATAAAAACAAATATATAATAAAGTAATAAAAATAAGTAAGGTACTCTTTCACGTGCATCTAAAGGCAAAGACAAAAATTTTGACTGTTCAAAACCAGCTTCAGGAGAGACAACTCAGCATTGGCTTATCCATATCTAAAGGACAATGTCCTAGACCTAACAGCACCCTGCCTTTAGAATTCACACTATCTTTTTTATCTTTTTATATCATGCCTTAACTTTTATTGACAAAGTGTTCATCCCCTAGAATTACATAATCTTTTATTACCTAGAAATGATTTCTTTGAAAAAAAAATATAATTGATCCTGCCAGATGTAGAAGCAATCTATTCTGCCCCTTGAATAAAAGCCCAGCATTATGTACAAATTTGAGAAAGGAAAATATACAGGGTCCTTGAAAAAAGACAAAAGCAGAAAATTAGTTGCATTAATGAGCAATATATACTGTATTTTAGTAAATATGAGTAATAAATATTGCTAGATGGTCTCAAAAAATTATATTATTCCCAAATTATGTTGATAGAGGATGAAGCTCTCCTAAACGCATGCAAAACTTCTAATCTAATGAGCAAAAAGTTTTAAATAATAAAATCAATCAGAGATCTTATGTCTTCTCTAGAATGAATATTATTCATTAAAAAGAAAACCTCATGAATATCATCACTCCAAAATCCTCCTTTGTACATGTTATAATCTTAGAAAATAAGAGGTTTTTCTCTGGGAAATCAGAGTCTTTCTGCACAGCCTGTTTGTGTTTCAATACCTCTTACCACCACTGTGTAACTGGCACCTTTAATCTCCTGCAGAAGTAACTTTATCATCCCACTGGCATTCCTAGGAACAAAAGGAACATCACAGTGTGAGTTTGTTAATCACTTCCAAGGCAAACAAAAGCCCATTTTGCTGTCTTTGTATTCTGTTGAAGTTTGTCAATGTCAAGTCAAGCCTCTAAGGCAACACGTCTTCAATTAGAGATGTAAAATCCAGTTTTGCATGCAATTTGAATCCTGCAAACTGGCAATCCTCTCATGGAAATCACAATTATTTCCATTCTTATGCACCAGTATTTCAGATCTACCATCATTTTTCTCTTACATGAAGTGATACTTAATTCCCAAGACTGAGCATTTTTGACAGGGGTTTCTGATTTGCCATTCAGTTACCACATTACAGTCAGGCTTACACTGATCAATCCTTAAGCTAGGGGAACAGATTATATTCTTCTCTACCACATTCTTTACATAGCTCACAGATTCCCACTCCACCCTCACCAAGAAAAGTTAGTCTTTTCCCACCCTCTCCACTAAAACAATAGAGAACAGGTTTATGACCAATTTAAGTTTGAAGAATTTTTTATGCTGAACACCGAGACTAATGTGTGGCCATGTAGCCATGGCTGGAGATGTATCTCTAAAATCATCAGAATTCCACAAGAGAAACTGAATTTTGATTTAAATGGGTATGGCTGTGTGCATGTGAGGCCATATCTTTGGTTGGTTAAATCAATATATTCCCTTTGCTTTCAGGGAAATTGTGACTTAGATCCCACACCAGCACAGCACTGCAATCCCACCGAGGTCTGTAAGTGAAGTTCAACAGCAGCATTATATTGCTAATATAGTGCTAATAACAATGGATTCCTAAATCACACATTTGCTGTGATCTAGAATATGAAATTTTCTTTTGGTTTTCTGAAACAGAGCTCGGACACACACCCAGCTTTAAATGAATGAGGAAATGTCACAATTCAGAAAAACCTGACACCTGTTCATGTGCTTTAAAGCAGAAATGTTCTGTGTTGCAAAAATGCTAGAATTCTCTTGTGTTCTGATGAGTACTCATTCAAAATTAGTGCTCTATTCATTAAAGCATCTCTTTGCTTTTTTTTTCCCCTTTTTTGGTGGCAGGAAAATCAGGACTTCTTTTCCACTTTAAAAAATATATCCAAAATAGTCCAAAAAAGGTAGAATTTTTAAATTTACTGTATCTTTGTTTTCAATTATTAGAATGTTTAGTTTCCCTTTCTCACTTTTGACCCTATTGAATTTATTTGAATATGATTAATTTTATTCACTCACTTTCTAAAGGCTTCTTTTTATTAAAAATCCTTTTCATTTCTCTCTCTTCTTTTCCTGCAGAATTCTGTCATTCTTGAATCTCCAGAAGACGTGGAAGAGTGTCAGATTTGCTAGAGGACATTGAGGGTGTTCTGTGATTTACTTCAGAAAAAGCAGAGCTCTTCTTGGGAGATAATTCTGAAAGGAAAACTTTTGGAACATGATATATCTCCTTGTGCAGGGGGTAGAAAAATAAAGATGCAAAGATGAGCTTGGGAGATGTGGTAGGACTGGTATTTTAATAATATTTGTCTTCTTTTCTAACGACACTATATAAACTGGCAATAAAATAGAAATTTTAGTAATGCATCTGTTAAGGTCTCTAAGTGGCCTCCCTGTCTTTAGCGTGACCCATCAGCTTTTATATCCTATATTTTTTTCTTCCTGCCCTGCTGAGGAAATGAAGTGAGAGAGAGAGAGGCTGGGTGGGTGTTTGCCCTTCACCAAAGTTACCTCACCCCACTGCGTTGCACTAAATCACACTTAGAGGACACTTAGGAATTCACAATTCATTGAAAACTTTCAAAAATCCTGACAAATAGCTCCGAGTCTGCAATTCTTTGTGTCCAGGAAAAGACCTGGGGCTGTGCCCCACTAATTTCAGTGTACCTGCCTCCAAGGAGGGACGTTTAAATTAAAAAGCACGTGCTTCTACACACAGAGAGCTGCCTCAAAACACCTGGGATCAGGGATGAAAAAACAACGGGATCAGGACCCTAGAATCTGCAAAACAACTTGAAGCCAATAGATCTGTCAAAGGCATAGGAACCAAAACAAAACAAAAAAACCCTCTTCACAATTAGCCCACAACCACTTAGCTCTGTGGTCATCAAAACACTTGAGAGAAAACTTGTTGCCAATATAGTCAAGGGCTCTCTTAATTTCATGCACTGTGACTTCAACAATTTATTCATGTCTCATTTTATTTCTCTAAAATTGGCCTCATTTAAAAGAAGGGAAACCACATTTCATGCTCTTCAGTTTCATTAAAGAGATACAAATCCCTTACCAAAAGAAGACTCTTCTAAATTAAACCATTGTAGCAGAAGAAAATATTGATATTTTGAATCTGAAAGGACTCTGACACAATCTATATTCTCTTCCATATCATTCTTTATGTTATTAAAAAAAAAAAAAGGAAGAAAAAATCTCCTCCCTTTAAAAAAATTGTTTTCAAACACGTGATGGAATATGTAACACTCAGCTGAGAGTAGCACAAATGAACTATCTCACAGATTTTCTAAAGTTTGTCAAGAAAGAAGGCCACTGATCTCTTCCTCAACAGGGTGGGAATGAAACATTTCACCCTCTGAAACTAACTTGTATCTGCTTGACAAGGAAAGGATGGTTAGCTCCCTTGATTTATACCCATTCCATAGGAAATGTGATATAAACCCTATATAAATTACATAAGATAAATCCAGCATCATTCAATATGTGGCTCAAAGTGAACTCAATTTTATGAGTAATAAATGAAGAGCTCCAAATTCCAGTAGTTTTTTATGTTTTCTTGGCTACAGGACATATAAATACATCAAGAGGTTTTTTTCCACAAGGGTTAAAAACCATTTATTGGGCTGATTGAATGAAAGATGAAGCTCATTTTTTATTCAAATCTTACTTCATAGCAGTCTTCAGTTGCCCTTTACATTCACATTCATTACAGAAAAGGACAGTCTGCTGGTGGTTGCATCATGTGAAAATGACAAAATATTTCCATGAATTTCCTCACTGAAATTTCTTCCCTTCTCTTTTTCAGGTTTGTCTGCAAAACAACAATAGGGGAAAAGAAGTCTGTCCTTTCTGTCTTTTAGATGTATGTAAGGAAAAGAAACTCTTCCAAACTTACCAAAAGCCTTCTCCATAAACACCTTCAGTCCTTGATGTTCTCCACCTCCATCCTCAAAGCTGAACTGCTTCAGTCTCCTGCAGGTACAGCTTCCTGAAGAACCACCCTTCAGGGTCCTTCTACGTGGCAAAAAAAAAAGAATGTAAGTCCTTTGTGCTTTCTTGATTCCCATTGACCTTACCACAGTAGCCCAATAGCCACCAAAACACACAGACAATAATTCCCAATAATCCATTGGTATCCTTTTCCAATAATCCTATTTATAAGAGGCAAGGCACACCAGGGAGCATATTCCAAGGAACAAAAATGCTGTTTCTTTCACAGCCTGAATAAAAATGGAAGAAATATTTTCCAACTGGAAAAGCAAATTAATCAGTGAGCCTTGTCAAGCTCAAAAACCCCCCTCTATCAAATTAAGAGAAATGAAATATTAATTTTGTTGTTTTAAACTCATTTTCCTTACAGTCCACTGTAAATACTGAAATATAAGAAATATCCCATGAACACACATTCACAGCTCAGGTCTATTTCCCTGTTTCCAGGGATCAAGGAGACAAGGAGTGCAAATCCATTACTTACTGACTTTTTGCAGACTTTTTTTTTTTTAATCATAAATCACTTTTCTACATGTACATGACTGTTTGGATTCCAGAATAAAATGCACATTTTCAGAAAGATTCTGATCTGAGTGGTTCAGGAGAAGGACCATGAAGAGTTACAAATGGTCATGGCCATAAACCATCCTGGGTTTTATGTATCTGTTAAGGCAGATTGCCTGAAGTGAATCATGGCCTCAGCTCATAAAGAAAGATTTCATGTTTTAATCCTTGCTATACATCAATACCAATAATTTAAAAGCTTGTAGTTTATCTATTTCTCTATGTAAAACCGTGGATTTCCCCCTCAGTGTGCTGGGTGGGAGAGTTCCCTAAAACATTACACAGTGGGGAACTGTGGTCTAACATACCTTGCCAATTTTGCCTGAAGCTGTTTCTGTCTACAATAGAGAAAAGGAAATATCATTTATTTCAATGGATGCTGGCTCAGGTAGAAAGACATTATACACAAAGCTTTAGGAACTGGTTTTGATACCCAAGGTTTGGGGTTTGTTTTTGTTTTTTGTGGGGTTTTGTTGTTGTTGTTGTTGTTGGGGGGGGGTTTGTTTGTTTGTTTTTATTATTGCTTGTCTCTGTGTTTCCTGATTTTGCTGAAGTAAAGAGCAGCTGTTCTCACAAGCTTACCAATTCAAAGCTGCAAATACAAAAGTTGCATCGAAATTCCCTTTTCCTTTAAGGGTGCAGGACAGATGCTGTCTCATTCAATGGAGAGCAGAACTAAGTTCATAAAAGGGAGGAAGGGGAGTCAGCCTCACAATT
>NW_005054527.1:111366-138179 GCF_000277835.1 Geospiza fortis
CCCCAATAGAGCAGACACTGCAGTAACATGGTTCACACATAGAAGGCTGATCCCCAAAATTGTTCTAGGGTCATTGCAGTGACAACTCTGAGGCCACCTCAGCAAAGCTGGTGTTTCTCCAGGACAATGAGACAAATGTGATGTCTCCACAATGTGCGTCCCTTGCACTGTGTTCTGTTGCATTTGCAGATCAGTTGCAGACACAGTACAGCTGACCCAAATGTGCTCAGTGAACCTGCCCTGGTTTCCTGGGCGCTCAGCAGTCCAAAAATATCATGTTGTCTGCCCCAAATAAGCCTTCTGCAAGATAAGTAGATATGACAAGAGAAACATGAACTCAGTGTAAGAGGTACCACAGAAGCACTTAGATTACATGTGCTGTAAAATCTGCCCAGAAGTTTGGTCAGGTGTCTGCTATGTGCAGACACATTGCCAAAATAGCCCTGCAGCTCCACAGATACAGCTCCTGCCTGCCAACTTTCCAACAGCAGGTCTGTCCAGGGAAAACACTGCACCCAGGCAGCAGGATGCATGTTTGCCAGGAAACTGTCTGTCTTTGAACTGGGCTGTGCAAGGCAAACCAAAGCGCAGAACTCTGCGCTCTCCAGCTAGCTCAGGCATCAACAAAGCAGCAGCCACTGCCATGACAAAGCTTTATGTATGTCCTGCAAGTGGGATAGAGTTTGGAGCTGTAGGAAGAAGAGAGATCCCCATTTGATCCTCCCTTGAGCAAATCTCTGCAGCTGGAGGGCAGAGCTGCTGAGCTTTGGAAACAAAAGGATCCAGCTTGGTAGGGAGGGCAGGCGACAGTGCACTACACTTCACTGCTGAGGAGAGGTTTGCCTCTCTGACACACCAGAAAACAAGAGAGCATGACTTCTAGGCGCAGCACTTTGTATTACTTCTCCTGCTGTCTCCGACACTGAAATGAGCGCTGCTGACAGCTGGCAGGTAAGTCACTGCCTGCATGCAAGTCAAGGGCAACACACAGTGTATTTTCCCACACAAGTTAAAGGCTCATTCAGAATCCCAAATAATCATTTTCCTCAAAAGAATTTGCTCATTATGTGCTTTACCTGGCCCTCATGGTCTTGCAAAGCCCTCTGAATAGTCAGGCCTGAAATAATCTCCTGCTGCCTGTAACGCTGGCCTTTCTTTTCTTTTCATGTAACTGCAAACAGAAACTCCTTATTCACAAAGGAAGAGGTTATTAAACTCAGCAGAGTTATTCTAAAAAAGATAGAAATGAACTTTGACTGCAATCTTAAGTGTGAGTCTTGCCTGGAAAGCTGTTTGACACACAAAAGGCAAGCAGGGAGCACAGATTCAAGGCTGGCCATTTTCATGTGTAGTCACCACTAAGCTGACAAGAAAGTAATCTGCTACCTCACTTTGTTATGAATGGTGCTTTAAATTTGTTGCTTTTATGGAGGGATCCTTTAAGCTGCATGTTCTCTTGACACAAACCTCCCTGTTTTAAACAAGGCATACATCTCAAAATGATTTAGATGTTTGTGGTTGACACTCCTCAGTTGCATCACTTACACCAGAGTGACTCGGATGAGCAACACGAAGACAGATAAATCTAAGCAGCTGGAGCCCTGTCTGATTAAATCTTTAAATCCATAGTGGTTCACCTGTAAAACAGCATCACAGTCATGACATGAAAACTAAGCTGGTGGTTAGCCAATGGAAGTGCACCACAGACCTCCAAAGGCCAAGTTTTAACTCACCTGCTTGTTTTAAACAGGATGATGAATGACAGTGAAAAAGGCACTCAGTCTCCCTTCCTTTAATGCCCTTCCTTGTTCCATAGCTGGACTGGCCAGCTACAATATTTCTTTTACACACAAAGCTTACTAACTCCACTCCAAACCTGGAGTATTAAAGCTGTTCTCTCTGCTAACCTTTGCCTGGTGCACAAATTGCGACAACAACCTCACAGCTACTGTGATGGAGGTACAATGCCTTGAAAAAAACACATGGTCTGGAGCTGGTCAGAATGATTATTAGCACCAGCCACACTTGATAATAATACAAGAGATAATCTGTATTTAACTATCTTGTTGGTAACCATCAAGAAATCAAATGAGCTAATTACTATTTCCTTTCTTTCCCCACTGATCTGCAATCCCTGGATGAATGCTGTGTAAACCAGAAAAATTTTTGTGGCCATCCTTTAGTAATTGACCTTTAGCTCTCCCCATTTCATTTGCCCTAAGTGTTAATTGACTTTGAAAAAGCAGTATATTATCCTTTTAGAAAAGAAAGTCTGATTTGTGCCAGCCAACATCTCACAGCATCAAAGCCCTGTTAAATCATAGAGCAATACAGCTGAAAATGAGTCTCCAGAAGAAATGGAAAGAGGGTGGGGGAAGGAAGCAGAATGGTTATTGACAGAGCTCCACTGCCATCTAGAGAGAATCTGCACCAGCTAATTTGCTGAAAGAGAGGTTGTTAGTCAAAATATTTCCATTCTGATTTTGGGGGAGGTAGGAAATCCACTCAGATTCACTGTGTCTATTAATTTTTTAACCAATTTTTAGTAATCTGCACAAAAAAGCAGATCATACCCTGGCATATAATCTACCATGAATTCTGTGGAAATCATGGGAGCAAGCTTTAAAGGCTCACTTATAAGCTCCCCTGAAATGATGTACAGTATCTGCACAGTTTTGTTTCAAAGCAGCTTCTTTGAGGAGGTATCTTTGTAGAAAGGTGCTTCACTTCTAAACAATTTACATTTTAAAGGACATGTTATGTCCTTGGCAGCTGCCTTTATGATGTTGCCTAAGAGAGAAAGAAACAATGTGCTATACAGGGTAAGATTTTTATTCTTTTTTACTCCTTCAAGTATATAAAATTTTATTTTCTTCTTGTTTTATATGAGATCAGGAGGCACCCACGGAACACGCTACTAGTAAGAGTCTACTTTAATAATCTGACTGAATTAATTTGCTGAGTCTCTGACCAAAAAGCCACAGAATTCCATTCAGTGTATGAGACAGGTCAGCTGCTATAAAAACTGGAGGAGTGTCCCTCACTGGGAGCAGCTGAGCCAATTACAATCTCAAAGCAGCTGACACGACCTGGCTACGTGCATCTGGAACAAAAGGAATTATTTTAAGGTACAGCCAGCAACTAATTCAACTGGGTCACTAATGAACCTCAAAATGGAGGGTTCATTACTGCTGTGTCACAAAAACACTCAGGAGTGACTTGTGGTGCTCTTGGTCTCCATCACTTATGGATTTACCTTCTGATTAAAGAGCAGTGTGGGGCTTTTAACAGCCATCATCTGTCTACTGACTCTGAAAATTTCAAAACCAAGACCTGCTTGAAGACTGCTAGTCTGCCACTGTTAAAAAGGCAGCCAGGATATTTCTCATAGTACAGCATAGTTTGTATTTGCTTCCTTTGTGAAATCCTATTGGACTGAAATATCTTAAGATACACAAAGTAGTAAATTAGTTTGTGCTTATTTCCTTTAGCTAGCTGGTTAGGTGCTCTGTGGTTGCCCACGTTGGCAGCAGTAGTGACTTAATAGTGCACAGAAAATTATAATGGTAGCTAAACTTTGGTTAAATATCTGTTAAACACGATACATTATGCAATTATGAGATTATCTGAACTATTTTTACTCTTATTTTCTGACTAAATACAGCACCTCAAAACAGGTTTATCAGGGAAATCAGATTTTTTTTCACTGAAATACACTGAATACAGTTAGGTTTGCTAAGCCAAGAAGTGCTTTCAGCGAGGTGACTGTCAGTCTTCGTGTTCCTATCAATGCTGACACTGATGATTCCTGGATGGAAGAGCACAGTAGCTGTGAATGATGGGTTTATGAAGAGAGGGAATCCAACACTTCAATCAAATATTAGGAAACAGGGCACAGAATACTGAATCAGATGCCTGACTGGATGGATCTCCCAGTCCAAATGTGATGCAAAATGCAGGAGGTGTTTCTGCCAGTGAGCACAGCCAAGAGGCTTGTCCTAAGGAAAAAACCCAAGTGCACCTTTAAAAAAAAACTACTTTTTTGCTGACAGATACAATTAAGCTGTACAGTTCAGGGGGAGAACAACAGCCATAAGAATAGTAACTGTGAAAGTGCAAACACTCACACAAGGCTAGACTGAGCTTTTTGCTGTTTCCCTACTTCTTATCTTGTCCAGAGACCTTGAAGACAGTCCTGAAATAACGACAAAGAATAACAGCTCACCCTATAGAAATAATGCATTAAAACTGAATCAGATAAATGTCAAAAATAAGAGTTTTAGACAGAGAACTACTTCTGGTGAAGCCTAAGTACAGGGTTTCGTTGCTTTCTTCTTTTATTAGAGGCAAATAAATTCAGCCCATAATGCTTGCAACATGAAAACCAGCGCCTCATCTGGTATATTTTACACTAGAAGTTCTTTTATGCATTATTTCCAATAGACAGGCTTGTTGCTATCAGAAAAAAAAAGTACATCAGCTTGTTATAGATGGGAAGAGAACATCCATATTGTGAAAATTAAAAGATAGCATCTCTTCTGTGTCTAGAATTTATTGTGGAGTTCAAAGGGCATTGTTGAAATTCTGTTTGATTTGTACTTGCAACTGGATATAATAGGATAGGCTTCATGAAGATATGGATCTCTCAGCCTTTTCTGAAGGCTGTCTTAAAATATTATATTTCAAGGGACATAAATAAAACTGCTTTACAGTGTGACTGTAATCAGCTTATGTCACATCATGATGCTTCCTTCCCCTGGCTCCCAGACTTTCCCTTCTTTTTTACTGAAACTCTTTATTTCTAAGGGTAGACTCTGCCACACTATTTTTTTCCTTTTTTTTGTAAAATGACTGGTACAATAAGACCAAGCACCCTCCTTAAAGGTAACTGTCATGTCAGCATCTAGTCCTTGCTCAAAATGAAATTCCTGGAACATATTCATTCATGCTAGATATTTCCATTCATTTTAGCAACAAGAAAAGCATACATAAATCTTTCTCCTTCTTTCACAAGCTCTTTTCTCATAGATTCATTCACTAAGAATTCTTATTTGAGCTGGAGTCTGAATTAAGTAGGCTTCATATTAAAAAATGCCAGGTAAAACATGATTACGTTGCTGCAATGTAACGTTTTATGATTTGTAAGACGTTTATTTCTGTACTGATTTTAAATATCTTGAAGAATAGGCTGGGTCTGCTCTGTAGAAAGCAAAAGCAGCAGTTTGATGTTGTTTGCCTGATTTCTTCAGTGATCCATGCAAGGACTAACCACAAGCCTATCACTTACCTGAGGTTAAAAGTTGCCATTCTTGCACAAATGTCAGGAACCTGCCTTCTTGGTATAGAGTACCTTGAGCTAGATCTTGACAGAATATCATCATGTAACCATGACAATTGATATTAAAATCAAAGCATCATACTCAGGAATAGCCAATATCATCATGCCCTATCATATATATATATATATATATATTTGTATGTATGTATATATACATAGGCTATACAGAAGAGCCTCATAATATAGAGACAGGAATAAATAAACAGGGAACAGGTATGCCTTTCTCTTCTTTACAGGTAAACTCTAGGGATAACCCTTCTAAATTTCTCTGCTTTTTAAAAGGCTGCCCCAACCTTTTATTCAGCCTTTTGGAGACCTGACTCTAAGCAGCATCCAGCTTCTCATGATTGCTGCAAATTACTGCCCTGTATTCACTTTAATGTGTGAGACATAAGAGATGAGGTGCTTGGGAGCATAAAAACCACTGAGCACAAGAGAGCCAGAATGTGCTTATTGACTAGAGGCAGGCCTGAGTGGAATGGAAGAAGCTGACTTGTGGAGTACTTGAATATTGGTATTGATTTTGTTTGCTTTATCAACACGAGAAGGGGGGAAACGCAGCAAAGTGATGAAATGTGCTGATGGTACGGAACGGGAGAGTCAACAAATGCACAATGGGGAAGCAATGAAATTCTCACGGATTTGGCTAAGCTAAAATCACGGGCAGACAAGTGGCTTACAAAATGCAATTTGAAAAAAGGTAAGATACTGAATCTGTGGATAAAATAACAGGAAAAGGGAACTCTATTTTCAATGGACAGGGAAGTGACTGCTGAAAAGCTGTGTTTTTAGCATTTCAATGGACACAACTGAGTGCAGTAAACTCAGGTTTCTCTAAAAAAGCTGCCTCACTGCCAGCACTTCTTTTCCAGACAGTAGCCAGAAGAGAGAACTAAAAAGAATATGTGAATTTCTTCAACTTTTATCCAATTGGGTCTTTTTCATATTAAAAAAGAGGGAAGAAAAAATATTTAAGAACCAAAAAATTAAAGGAGATTATGCTAATACCACACTAGATTAGGTACTATAAAAGTGACATTCATAATACATGTATCACTGTGATTACAAAAATGAGAGTTGGGAAAGTAGGATGCAAAGCAGACAACAAGGGGATGTATATTGGTTAATACTAAATACTTACTTAGGCAGTCTGAGGAACTGGGTGTACATTTGGAACACAATGAAGAAGATTAACCACATCACTCTTACTGGCTTTACAAGAAGAACAAATCCCAAGATATTGTTGTGAATCCTGTAAACATACTGTAAAGAGGGAAAGGGAAAAATAAAATCCAAACCCTGACATCTGAGACAGGATTTACTAAGGAATACAAAATCCCAGAGCTGTCAGGATTATATCAGCAACTTTTGTACTACTGAGAGCTTCCAAGCACTGGTAACAGCACTTTGACCCCAAACTCTCTGTGCCATGCCAGCAATAGTGAGAATCTGCTATTTCTGAATATTTTACTCATCAGTAGTACAGTTATAACTGCCACAAGATTGATTTCTGATTAGCTTTCCATTGCAGCCTGCCTGCCTCCCCAGTTTTGCCCTCCTTCATCCAATTCAGAAAGGTTAAAAAGGAAAAATACCTTCCAGAATTCACTAAGAAAAAGAAAACCAACATTTCTCTGGCTGTCAAACCAATAGCAGCAGTCAGAGTAACCACAGAACACATTTCCTCTCTGACACATGCCTCTCCCACTGGAAGAGGCACCAGACAAGACCTGGAATCTCAACAGTGCAACTAAACTGACTTTTAACAGAAATCAAAAAAATTATTAGCACACAAAAGACTCCAGTAAAGTACCAAACATGGAGATGTTTGGGGAAGAAAGAGCTAATAAAGGCTTTGCTCTGCTCTTCAGTTATTTTGGGGAAAAGCAGAGCATTTTTTTCTCCAATGATTTCTAGGTCTCATGCACACACTTTTCCTGCAAAGTCAGGTTCTGTTTTTACTTCAAACAATGTAAAGCTTGTTGGGACCAAAAACTCTCTATGAGAACTTTCCTTTTAGTGACTAAATATTACTAGTAATGGTTTGTTGTGGTTTTGGGTTTTTTTTTTTCCACAAGCCATTACAGTCAAACTGATCCCAAAGTCTGCAATGCCTTTGTAATGTCTTCAGCATCACCTGACAGAAAGAGCCAGTGAAACTTGGCCCAAAAGGTTGCTCATTTCTTTCACACAGCCAGAAGATCTTGGCAGCACAAACACACACATGGAGTATGGCAAATTTCTTCAAAATTTTGTGGATAATAAGACTACTGCTAGAGGCTGAATACTAATTGCCTGAAATCAAAGTAAAATAAAAAGCAACCCTCGCTGCTGTTAATTTGACAGCTGGCCATTTCCTCAAACCCGAGAGAGAATCCTTGGGCCGAGACAGCTTTTAGAAACACAAAAATGCACATTCCTGTAGGAAGCAACACAGCAGCGGTGCTTTGAGGATGGAACCTGGTCTTTATTTAATAGACTGGCAGCTTTAGGAGAGAAATCCAGCCCATGTGCAAATGTGCCTGCAGCTAATGAGTGCATGTGCAGCTCAGAAGGGTCACAGATCTCCACACAGAACTCTGATCTAAAGCTAACCCTCGATTTAGAATCTAATGGCAGGAGGAGGAGTAATAATGGATAAATAATTCATAAGAACCTTCGTTGGTATTTCTTTTGTGTGGCAAGAGCCCATTAGCATTATGGGTGGTCACCTGTTTTTTAATCACAAAAATGGTGATTATGGTTGTGCATTATGTCAACTGCCCAGGCCTCACATGCCACAACAATCCAGGGACTGATTCTGCAACAGCACTTGCAGATTTGTACAAATAGTACAAATATTTCCACAGTTACACCAGTAAAGGCACCTTACCTTACCCAGTGAGAATATGTTGCACAATACCTTAATTCTGAGATAAAATACGCCCACATTTTTTGCACTCTGAAGTCCATTTGGTTTCCAAACCACTAATTACAGGGTTAGATATGACATAATTATATATACATCACATAATATGATATAATTCAGTTGATCTTACTGCTTTCTCACATTAAGATGCTTTCACAACAACAGCGAAGGAATGGTATTGCAGAGTACATCTATGCACATTCTCATCCACCCCAATAATAAATAGATAATTTACTGGGGCTATGAAGCAAGAGAGGCCTCGGAGAAAAGGAAAACAATTTTTATCTCATTTGCTTCTCCTGTGTTGTGCTCTGTGGAATGTGTTTGGAACTTGTTTACCTACAGGTGATTGTTTCATTCTGTGGGTATATTGTAACCTGTCAGTGTCTGTTTTAAGCCCATATTTAGCTTTTTCTTAACCTTTCAGAAAACACAGAAGTGGTAGTTGAATGCCAACTAAAGTTACAATGTTAAAGCAGCTCAGAGAGAGGTAAAGCCAAAAAAGCAAGCAAACCTGGACCTTGATTAGGTAACTTTATCCACTGCTCTCTGGTGTTGACCATCTGGCTTCAGAAGCAGCACATCCATGTAAATAAAATTTCACTCAGCGTGTATAATACACATCACCAGCTTTGCCTCCAGTCTCAAGTCGCATCTAGACAGAATGGGACGTGGCATTAGAAAAAGATTTGAGATATCAATATATTCTTCCCCCAAATGCAATCATTTGTGTTAATACAGTGCATCCACAGTGATTGAAGTATGCTGAAGGGTGTGGCGTTCACATTCTCTGAAAAAAATTCTTTCACCCATGGTTTTCTCCTGGGAAGCTGAAAGGCAGCGAGAGAAAAGGAAAACAATTCTTATCTCATTTGCTTCTCCCGTGTTGTGCTCATGTGGAATGTGTTTGGGGATTGTTTACCCACAGGTGATTGTTTCATTGAATTCTGGTGTGAGTTGTTTTCACTCATTGGCCAATTGGGGCCAAGTTGTGTCAGGACTCTGGAGAGAGTCACGAGTTTTCATTATTATCTTTTTAGTATTCAGTAAGTATCTTTTCTGTATTCTTTCGTGTACAGTATTCTGTATTCTTTAGTATAGCACTCTTTAATATAACATAGTACAATAAAGTAATAAATTCGCCTTCTGGTGAGATGGAGTCAGATTCATCATTCCTGCCTTCGTCAGGGCACCTTGTTTGCAACAGAAGGGTCCTACAGACCAATTTACAAACAATGCCCCAGCCCTGCTCCAAGACCCCATAAATCTACAGACAACTAAACCCATGAGCATCTCCAGCTCACTTGCCTGAAGTTGTGTGTGTGCCTAACAGCTTGTAAGAGCTGAGC
Source organism: Geospiza fortis (assembly GCF_000277835.1). Classification (NCBI taxonomy): domain Eukaryota; kingdom Metazoa; phylum Chordata; class Aves; order Passeriformes; family Thraupidae; genus Geospiza; species Geospiza fortis. Next base: position 120,962 of record NW_005054527.1, read on the forward strand.
CTGAACAACAAATTACATTCCTTATGCTCCTGTGGTTGAGCATGGAACTGTTTCATCCCCAGCCATCATCACAACGCAGCCACTCAGGCAGGAGAGTGCCTGACCTCATGGTGCCACAGGGAGGATTGCAGGTAGGGTGATTAAAATTACTCAGACAGAATGAGTTTTAAAACATGAAGCTTATAAATTATCTAGCCTTGCCAGTGCCAGGGGGACAGGCTGCACAGCAACTTTCATACACCTGCTCTCAGCTCCACACAGACGCGGCTGGAAGGTAAAAGTTGCAATCTTGGCATCAGGCAGAGGAGAAAGCAGAGGGGTGGACTTCCTGCCAGCACCTTGATAACGAGGGCACAGAAGGAAGCAAAACCGTGGGAATTATCAAGCTAAAAAGCATTTCTTTTAGCTACAGTATTCACTGTATCCGAATTAAAAGGATTATTTCGTCAGCTGACTGCTGGTGGAAGCAAAGTACCCGACTGCCATCTACTGGCACCAGCCGTGTCTCAACCGTGAGGAAACTGCAATTAAATAAACGTATTTTTGGTGGTTCCTGCAAAAATTGGCTCTTGGTGATACCATGCCAATAAAACCACACTGGGCTGCACCACCAAGGCAAGTTCTGCCTACAGCAATATTAATTAAAAGGCATCCAGAAGTACAAAACTCTGATCCTTCCTGACCTGTGTTGCAAAGGTAGCAGGGACAAGTTAAGTTCTGACAGAAAACCAAAAGCAGCAGCAAACTTCAGCCACCAAATGTCTGCTGGCATCTGCAAAACTTGAGGCAGGTTCTACCCAGCTAGCCCACAAATCCAGCAGAACAAAATTGTATTAATCAGCCTGAAGGGTATTTTTCTCTCAGGAAAAGCAGCAGCTTTTAATATACACTCATGCTGTGTATTATGACATGCATCTCCACAAAAGTTGGTGAAGCCTTCACAACTCACTGTTTTCTTCTGAAATTATGAATGAATTCTAAGGCACGTTAGCTCAATAAATACTTTAAATTCACTGGCTATTTAGGCCCCAAACAATTTCATGCCAAGAAAATCAAGTGCATACATTTTCTTCTGTTAATATTCTTCTGGTATTCCCTAGATCTTCCTTAACTATAAAATCATTTATAGCTAAAATTGGGCTGTCCAACTGTTCTATTAATTCCTCATCCTCATTACATACTAAAACATCCATTCAGCATTTTTTTCTTCTCTACTAATGTAACAGAAAGTCATCTGCTCAATGAAATTTACTGCTTGCTTTTTTCCCTGTGTATACAAGAAATTGTTGTGCATTTTGTATTAGGTCCTTATTATCTAGTAATGATGGCTTGCTAATTAAATTGGCATTTAATGGCATAGTTAAATTCTAATTTATGTTTTTGGAGCTTTATTTAATTCCTTTAGTTAAAATGTAATCACTATCTCAACTATTATCTGATATTACATAGGAATTAAAAAAAAGAATATCAACTCCTCATATTCAGCTGATTTTCTTCTATTAAATCTTGTTACTCGTTTAACTGAGAAACTTTTTTAACCACTCTAAGCTGATTTGAGGGCAGGGGGAAAAGCTGTGTAATTTCTGTGGATTCAGCTCCTTGCAGGAGTCAGATCCCACTGCACACATTGCTCGTACACACAGCATCCTTGGGGGTGTGAATCACAACCGACTGACAGATTTTTATTTTTTCTTTTTTTGCAACAATTAGGCATGAAAACAGACAAGTAAAGAAAACAGAATAGGTTCTTTACACCCTTCCCTTCTTGGGCTGTGAAAAACTGCCCCTAAGCAAATCTGTTTCTAGCAACTTTCCTAGGAGCCACTTTGGGGACTGAAATGAGACTTGAGGAGTGATTGCACCCCCAGCTCTGCCTCCCAGTGATGCTCCTCCCTGTATTCTCACCAGAGCACGTTCTGCTCTTAAATCTTGGCTTTTGATGACAGCTTTTTACAGGCAATCCAGCAGGAGGTGAAAAGGAAAGTATTTGTTCCTTGCATTGTGTGAGATACAGCTATAAGGAGGAAACGGAGTTGTACAGAAGATTTCATCCAGTAATCCATACAGCACGTCTTGAGAAAGAGGTTTAAGTGGGTTAGTTAGAAAAACAGAAAAAACACCCTTTGAAAGCTATACATGAAATATCTGGTAAAAAGTAGATCCTACACTTCCAACATTTGAATTTTGAGTCAGTAAGGTTGTCTGTAGCCTGGTTACACCAACTTTTACTTTTTTGCTTTTTACTTTTTTTTTTGCAAATCAATCATTAATACATGTAAGTCAAATGAAAAAGCTCAGGTATTTAAACTACCACTACCACAAAGTGAGAACTACTGCATATAAATAAACCTGCTCCAGTACAAAAAGAGTCAAAACTTTTTTGATTTACAAATTTTGATATTGTTTCATTTCAGCTTCAATATCTTCATTTTGAGAAGCAATCCTCAAACTGGATTAACCCTTTGCAATCTGCCGCTCCTCAGAAGTCAATAAAAGCTCTTTCTGTGTGCATGAGATATGAGAAAAGGTCCTGAAATTCATTACAGGCCTATATCCACTCTAAGGACAGCTGCAACATGGGCACTGTTTTCTGATTTTACAAGGGCAATTTCTGTGGTTTCAGACTCATAAGTGTAAATTCAGTTTTGTACAACCCGAAAATAAAAAGCCAAATTATAATTTTTGTTGCAGACATGCAGTACAGAAGACTTAAGGTTTTTATCCTACTCTTGAGTTATTATTAAAGCTGTTAACATGGGAAGAATTTGTATTTTTTTAGAACTGCATGTCATTCATCTCTAAAATTATCCAAATCCCTATCTCAGTGACTGCCTTTAACAATACTATCAATAGATAAAAGCTTATCAATGATCCTTTGCTAGCATTATTTTAAAATATAAAATTCTCCCAGGAGCAAGAAAATAGGATGTAATCCTTTGAATATATTTTCAATATTAAAATACCTTTTCCTAATATATTTTTATGTATTTTTTAATTTTAAAACTAATTCAATTATATCTTTTTAGCGTTATATTTTAGTATATACCAAATGCGCTTTTAGGATGTAGGAGACATTAATTTCTTTAGTTTTGACATTTTTAACTTACTTTTAATAGGCACTGTTATTTTCCAGTTGCACACTATGCAGAGAGCATGCAACACTACAAACTCTTCATCTACCTTTGCAATAGATGACAAAATGACTTGGGATTAAATAAACTGGAATTTCTTCTAGTGCATGGAGGAAAGTTAAGCCCAGAACCACAACTGAAGTCCATAAATGAAAGTTTTAGAGAAGAAAAGGGGAAAATACTTTCAGTACTGTAAATACATGGATTTATCTTAGATTTTCTAATAAGAATTTATTCCCACCAAAATTCTCATGGTCCAGTTATGTTACTGGGAGCAGCACAGTGTTAAGGTCTTGTGCTGCTGCATCCAAACAGAAATGCTATTATTTTAATCTTAGTCACATCTACTCTGTAGCTGAAGTGGTCTTCATATTCTGGACTTTAACCTATGCCCTTTAAATATTAATAGTTTGCTCAAAAAGGTAGGAACTAAAGCTAAAAATGTGGATTTTTCTAAACAAAATCTCCCAGACTACTGCAGTAATGTGGGCTGAAATCATCATACCATTAATATCTAAATACCTTCATTTTCTCAGCTCTTCCTGTAGATCATCCCTTTTGAGAGATTTATTGTCATGTAATAAATGTGCACTGCACACAATAAACGTGCACTACACATAATAAATGTGCACTGCTTTTGCACTACAAAGGTTGGATTTATGGAGAAAACTTGATTAAAAGGAGCGGATAACTTTTGTAAACTTCAGAAAAGCATATTTTAATGTCACATATTATGGCTGGCATGCTGGATTCCATACTTTTGTAGTTCAGAACTGAAGTTTACAGGGAAATTTCTCCCTTGGGCAGTGCTGAAACTCAGCCATTGCACATTGCCTAACCTAATGTATTTATTCAGTGCTCTGCAGCACTGACTTCTCCAGCCATGGAGTATGTCTGGCAAAATAAGAAGCTCTGTGTCAGGGCTGAAGTGGAGCTCCACATGGGGAAAAAGAGAACCATAACAGAGAGTTTCTTCTGAGCTTCTTTTTTCTTTTTTATTTTATAATGGCGGTTATTCACAATGCTCCATGAAACTGAAAAGCCCCTGTAAATCCTGGAGAGAGAGATTAAAAGGCAAGTGAAGCAGTCAGGGACACAAGATAAAGATTCCAAATCCATTTCAGCTCCACATGCATGGAATGGAAGCAGATATGGGCTTACATGGCATCTGTGTTCACACAACAGCACTGAAAATTTAGGGGTTTATAAATTAACTGTGATTTGAAGCCAGCAGAATCAGACACACCAACGTAATAAAATCCACCCAACTGAACCCAAACAAGCATACAAAAATGCTTGTAATATAATAAATAATTAACTATAATACAATAAAAGTAATAAAACCAGATGAAGAATTAAGATTAAATTTCATTCAGGGCCATTACAAGGTAGTTCTTTCCTACGCTCACCTGTTCTTTTGGGCAGTGAGGGAAAGCAAAATGCTGCATTTTCCAAATGTCTAATTACAACTGTTCACAAAGCTGATTACAAATTAATAGCAGAAGCTCCAGTTTACTGAAAAATCGGAAATTCATGGACAAGAATGTGATTATTATAACATGTGGTGCTCATGTGTTATTGGCTGCACTGCCAACACATCACATCTTGCAGAAATCCCACATCAGACCTAGAACCAAGCACCTATAGGAAGGGGCATCATTTCCACTACAAACTGAGTCTACAAGAGACAAAAAAAATACATGCTAGAGGAAACACAATATGTGAACATACAGACAGAAGCAGAAAAAAGAATAATTTACATTGAAATCAGTCCCAGGCTCTACTTGCAATTTTTTCAATTAAAAAAGGTTACATACCTTGGATTCTGTCAAAGAGTTGTAAATAGCATATGGGTCACCTCAAGCAAAAAAGAAAATCACACAAACATGACAACAGCAAATGCCATCATAAAATCCAATGCAAGGTTGGCCACACCTCATCATTTTCAGAAGAAGAAGAATCAGAATTTTAAGACCCAAATCTTACTGAAACCCCTCTCTCTCCATTTTCTTCTGCCAACAAAACCCAGGGGAAATCTGCTCCTGTACTAAGTTCTTTAATAGCACCAAACATTACAATGACATTATGATATGGTTTTAAATAATGTTGAGGACAGTTTCTAAGCCTCTGCATATAATATAATAATACATAACAAGTCACTGCCTTTTTTATTCATTCCATGCTCTACTGTAGAAACTAAAACTCCACACAAAAAAAGAGCTCAAAACATGCAATCACGCATTCAAGGATTTTTCAAAAACTGAATTACCATAATAAAAAAAATAAGGAATGATTTTGAAAATGGATGGTACTGTTCTTCTAAAGCAGATTAACAACTAATAAGTGTCAAGGGCCTGCTATAACTTGGTACCAAAAGCGTGTTCTATACAATTGCCTTGGACTAATGGATATTTTATGCTAAAGGATAACTTCTAATTATGCTGCAAGAAGAACATACTTGCCATGCACTGCAGACATTAGGAGTGTTGGTTAAGATGTATGCATGGAAGCAATCCAGGGAAAAAAATAATCATATAAACTTAAGTGAATTCACACTGGACATTGGAAGTAAAACTGTGAAGTTTCAGGAATAAGCAGTAGAATTCAGAGCTAAAGGAAAATTAATTTTGAGTATTTTGACCAGCTCTTTTTTGTGTCTCAGTAAGAGACAGTATTTATAGGGACATGTCAATTCAATCTATCACTACATAAAACAAATCCTAGGAGGGAGTCAGGAAGAATTTTCTCAAAATAGCATCCTAGTTTGTTAAACACAGTATGGCATGACCCCATTCTCATGTAGCCCAGTGAAAAACAGATTCTAGTAGCAGTGGGAGGTATATGGAGTATGAGATTTCCATTTTTTCTATGAGACTCAATATAAAAAAAAATTGCATTGGATACACTTTAAAAGGGCAAAGCCCATCTTCTTTATTTCCATGCTCCCCCAGCCTCTGCAGGTTTTCAAGTCTTACAAACAATATCTAAAAAGACAGTGAAATTTCCCTTGTGAAATATGGAAAACACAGAAGCATTTTCATCACCCCAAGCATGCTCACTGGGATTCAACAGGGCAAGTCCTGAAAACATGGCTTTGAATAAAACATCCCAAGCAAATAAGGGTGCAGTCAGAGGCTGTGTCTATTAAAATTATATATTTAATCTCCATCCCAGGATAAAACATGTCTCTGCACCATCCCTCTTGCATTCCCTGTTCCTCCTTAGGAATTTCCTGCCTTGTTGTTAGGAATTCAAACATGATTTCTTTGCATGCCAGCTTTTACCTGCTGCCGATTGGGGCACTGTCCTTGCAGGGCTCCAAGTCCTGCAGAAGGGAATATTGAGGAATTGAGCATGCCTGTGCCCTTGAAAGGAGGCAGCAGGATGCCCTACACAGTGGCAAGAGGTCAGGGAGCTGGGGCAAGTGTGGGTTACTCTTCCTGAGACTAGAAGTGCCAGGAGCTCTGAAAAAGGAGGGCAGATTTTATTTAAAAAAAAAAAAAAAAAGAAAAAATTACGCCAGGCTTTCAAAATGTCAAAAGGCCACCCCTGTGTTAGGGTAGACAGACACAGGGTGGGCTGGTAAATGCTTTCCCATCCTCAGCTCTACCCTCAGCCTCATGGTCAGTCAAAAAAAAAGGCAAGAAATCTCTGGGTAACTGCTTCCAGTCATCCCTCTGAGCCCTGAGGGAAAACATTTTTCTTTCCATCTCTTCATCCCAGGCTGCCTGCAGGCCTCAGCACATAAATCCTCAACATTTTATCCTCTTTCAGTAACTTGTATTCTGCTTCATATTTATCAACAACCAAACCCTCAAGGAAGGAATATTACCATTTTTCCTCCTTTGTCTAGAAAGGACAATGCAATTCCTGGTGTTACAAAAACAACAGTAATGTCCTGATTGCATTATTTTGCCACTTTTTGCCTAGAATAGAATCAGCCCCTTGAAAATATGTTATTTTTTGAGGATGGAAGGAACAGAGTGAGTTTTAACCATATTTGATATTGGCCTGCATTGCACATAACATCATTTCAGAAAGCTCTGGATTCAATCTGGGCTAAGGCAATGCTCCCACAGTTGACGTTTCTCTTGCATAATTCAAAATTTCCTGGGTATAAGGTTTACAGATAAAAAGTTTCTTCCATGCATAAATGCTACAGCAATCACTGCTCCCTCAACATCTATTTTTCCAATTTGCTTTTTTTCCTCACTCAGGCCATATCTTGCCTGGATAGGTGAAAGAGAGAGAGAGATGACATTATTGTCATCTCCATCAGAGATGCAAAAACATGCTGCAAAGCTAAAATACCTCAGCTCTCCTGTCTGCTGAGTTTCCCATTTGCTAATGACTGAGACAGAAGCAGGTGCTGTTGCAAAGCCACAGGAAAGCACTGAGTTTGCCATATGACAGAAATGCAAAGGCCATCATGCAAAGCTGTTCATGAGAGGGGAAGATGGGAAATTAAACACCTGTAATTAATTTCCTTCACAGAGCATCCTCTGGCAACATCTGCACAAACCTCCCTGAGTCAGAAACCCATTTGTGATGTTTTGCAATCGGTTCAGAAGCCAGTTCTGCTCTGCAGAATGACACTGGCAACAGCAATTAAATGAAGATGGAATGCAAGGTCTTGCTGAGCATCCTCTGCCGGGGGGCAGCCCAGCCACTGTACTTGGGAACTCCATGGAGCTTTTGTATTGGTTTTTGTCTTGTTTTCTGTGCCAATTTGTAAATTGCTCTGTTTAACTTGCTTCCCCTTTCTTTAAGACTGATGCTCTCAGTATCAAAATAATAATAATATATTCATTTATTCATTTCTGAATGCTTCTAGAGCCATATCCCAGAATTTCAAATAATGTTGCAACAGAGACAAGGACAAAACAGGGAGTGCTTGACATCTGATACAGGAAGTGCTGCCAGCCTGAAATAAGTGCAGAAATGTACCATGCATGTATTTTTCAAATATCTAATGTAACTGCATAACAGAGAATTAGAATTAGGTGTTTTTCTGTGTCTCTTATCTCCTACACATTTACAGAGGAGGAAGGCAGTTTGGAACATTCTGCAGCTGTTATCCTGCAGAGATTTTCCAGAAGTGGAACTAAGCACAAGTGACCAGGTAGGACCAATTATTCAGACCCATTCATGGTAAAACATTGAAATTACACTTCCAGGGTACACCTCATTTGGCATCCAGATTAAAATGCAGAATAATTTAATGATTAAAAATCAAAACAAACATCACTGAAATCCTTATTCATACAGCTATGGGTGGAAAACAGCAACAAGCCTCATGTACTTTCCTGCAGCACAAATCACTGGAAGAACAAATCCCCAGCTTGGATGACAAAACAAATTAAACTGACAGGCTAAGCAAAGGAGATTTCAACAACCTGCTCGGCCACCTTATTAAATATATTTCACATAATAAAACTGTTCAGAAAGATTGGTAGCTCATATTAAGTGGTCACAGTAACCTTCCTTGATCTTCTGCCTTCACATTTTCCTAATACAACCTAATATACAATTTGCCTGTTTTAGTGAAACTGAGTTCAATAAGATCATGTTTTCAACTTTTTTTTTTCCAGAATAATCCCTAAGCCTTTTTCTTGATCAGTGTGCTGAATGATTGTTTCACTTAGCAGGTATTCCCCAGATTATTTAGTTTCTTCTGCTTTTAATAAGCTTACATTTCTGTACATTGAACTCTATCTGTCTGCTGTTGGCCTAGTCTCAAGAGAAACACTTGCTTGTAATATTGATTGCACTGTGCATTATTTGTTTTGCCTTTAATCCTGGCACATGGAATCCTGGAGGTTTTGTTTTCAGTATTCTATTTCAAGTCAGCTTGAGTGATGTCAAGAGAACTAGCTCATCCGGTTCAGAGAAGAAATAAATGCTTTTGGGAAAAAAAAATAGTAGCTTCTATATGATTTTAAGTGTTCCTCAGTAACTAAAAAAAATGAAATTCTTGTTTAATATAACATAAGAACTATAAATTACACATTGTCATAAGTAATCTGCATAATTATAACATCAACAGTCAGAGAAACTTTACCTTGAATCTAGCTCTCACTGAAGAAGGGAGAAACATGTCTGAGACAGACTTGCCAGGTCCTTTCCAATCTATATTCTGATGGAAACACATGCACTTACACATGCCAGTAGCCCTCCTAAAGAAAAACAAAAAAATCTTGGAGGTGATTGCCATGTGAGATATTTTCATGTCTGAAATCTAGAAGATTTCTCTTCCATTTACATAACTTCACAAAGACACTTAAAGCACTTTAAAAGACTATGAATTCCAAAGGTTTGCAAAACATATATATTTACGTATATATTGTTTTATAGATGTATTTTATTGTGGTGGTGCATCCTGGGTACCTTGCAGCGACTCTGCGCGCACACACGTGTGCATTTGCTGTGGCAAACATGGGAGAAATGCTGCTCTCTCAAATGTTTGAGTTCTTTAGACATCTAAGGAAGTTAGGCCTGTAAGTTTAATTTGAGTCATAAGCTGAGCTAAATGCTGTGAAGTGTTGCTCCTTTATTAAATTGTTAAGTTACAACTGAAGTACTGGTAAAGTGCTGTTAAGCCTGCTGTCAGGCCATATTCCTTTTTATCCTTGCCCTTTTCTCTCCCCTTGTCACATGAACCTAAACACACACAGATAGTTTTCTGTTTATTGCTGCTTGGATTGACTGACTGGACTTTATTTCTTGCTTTTTCCCCTCTGTGTGCCTTAACCCTGCAGTAAGTAGCAGAGAGAACATTTCCAACAAGCCTTTCCGTGCTGCTGCTTAATATTAAATCCCTTCTTTTGCTGAGACCCTTGCCAGTCATTCTTTAAGCAATCTCAAGCACTTCTTCTCAACAAGTATACTTAGGGAAAGGTTGTTAATTTAAACAGAGCAGTTTGCTTTCAAAATCAAGGTTTATAACACACAATTATGAGTGACACAGCTCCATCTGGATGGTTCGGTTCTGAATGCATCAATACACGTGGCCTAATAGAACATTCTCTTTCAAATCACAGCCTCCTTTGCCACTCATACTTCAGCAATATTTCCTGATATGATGAAGCAGTTGCTCATCTAATTTCTGAAGGGCTTTGTTTAGCTCAGTGATAGTACTGATTATGCGCAAAATTATCAGTTATCTCGTATTATTATCGAGCAGCACCATCTTCATACATATTTACAGAAAACTCTCTCTCCTGGCTGTTCTCCTTTTTTCCACAGAAAGAGTGTGTTTACTTGAACACTGCCTTTTGAAAAACATCAGAGAAATCAGTTCTATGCAAAATCATTGTGACCAGGCTCTGTGAAAGCTACAGAAGGGTTTATGCTCCAGCAGCCACCTTAGCAGGGCTTGAATTATGAACAGGAGCTCTGCCCTGGCTGCACAAAGGAGTTGGCACAGAAGCATTTCACTCTCCCACTGCTCTCCCTCATCCCTCAGCCCCCACTGGCATGGTTTTCCAGGAAAGGAGGGCAAGTGAGGGCAGTCAGTGCTCTTCCAAAAGCAGCTTGAGCTCTCCATTAGCTTCCTGCCAAGAAATCTGCAGGGTCAACAGGGAATGTTGTTAGGAAGGCACAATGCTTGGTGCTTGGGGTTTAAGCTTTATTGCAGTGTGAACTTTGTTAAACATTTAGAATACCTTAAGAAATATACTGTAAGCACAGAAAAGGGATATCTGCACTGAATATTCCTCTCACTCTTTTAATAATGGACCAAAGTCCATGTAACTTTACTTTCCTCCTCAAGAAATTCCCTATCTATTTCCACATTATTATCTTCTTCAATTGTGAAATTTTATTTCTTCATTACTCTCATTCTGGTACCATCTCTCCACAAGCTGAGTCCTATTAGAGAAATCAGGGGATTGTTCCCCTTTCAGTGACCTGTACATTAGCTTACATTCATAAATGTCTAAAAAAAAGAAGCAATGCCTCTATTACATTCTGAGACTCTAAGAAGCCAATTCCTTTAATAGCTTCTTCAAGGAATGTACACTGTCTCAACTGCAAGGTCCATAATGGCTTCCTGGAAATGCTTCAGGGTATAGAGTATTTACTAGATTAACTGCAAAATTAAGTCTCAAATTAAAGTTACTTGGCAAATTCTGCTAGCATCTTCATCAAGCTCTGGGAAATGCATTTCCAGGCATTCTCATATTACATTTAGGGAGAAGACTGTCATCCTGTGCAAATCCTTCAGTGTGGAGCTTGAGATTAATCACACTCAACCAAGGCAGCAAAGGCAGGTGTGCACTAACCATACACTCCCTCCCTAATCATTAGAGATCACTGGTAGAAAGCAATTCAGGTTCTCAGAGGAATGAATGACTTTCGGAGTGTGCTCACCTCCTCTGAGCGACTACAGAGAGATGCTGACAAAACAACATTCTCCTGTTGGGCACGTCAGCATAGCACTGAAACTTCAGTAGCAGGAAGGTCCAAGCTCTTCCTAACTACCAAATACTGCTCCACTAGATAAAAATAACATTCCTCTCTCAGCATCAAACATACCAGGGGATCAAACATAAGAACTTTACCCAGCTATTTGACACCATTTGCATGCCAAAGAGCTATGACCTGTACAACAGGTGACAACTGTTTATCCTAAACTGATTTTGAGCTTCCATTCCCTTTCCAGAGCTCATCATAACACTTATAAAATTATTATATTATACAATTGTTCCTAACTTCATTTAAATATCTGCATTTGGATATAAAGGTCCAGCAGTATAAAGGCCCTCTAGGTTTTCTTAAAAACCTTTGCCCGTGGCACTCACATGTAAAAGGAGGAATGACTTTGCCCAGGTGTTTATTCAGGAACGTGCTGAAAAAGATCAAAAGTAGTTAATTGTAATTAAACCATTACAGTCATCAATGCCACTTGATGTTCATAGCAAAGTGGACTCACCAAGAAGAGAAAGTGGTGGTGTGTCCACACCCCTTGTAAGGAAACAATGATTATTGTAAATCAACCAAGCTTCATTAGCAAAACAGCAGCATTAGTGGCTCAGAGCAGCACACTAGCTTATTTGATCCTGTTTTAAATTCTTTAAAACTTCAACTACAATTTTCAGCAGTGCAAGGCTTAAACTGCTTACTGTAACACAAAATCACCTTCCTAAATGTATATTGAAGCATTCAATAAATGAGGCAAGTAATGGAAAAGCGGGCGCTATATACAACAGTAAATATTTGACTGGTTCTTCAAAAGCAAATCGCAGCATTTCAATATTTACTTGCACTCAGAATTGCTGATGGTTTCCCTGCTGTGCAGTAAAAGAGAAAAATTATAAGTGCATTCATAATCACTTGACCTTCCTTCTAAAAAATTATATTTGCCAAAATATTCTCTGTATTCCCATTGTTTGTGAAATAGAAAATGTAAATTGCAAACACATTTGGAAGAGCTACTGGTTTGAAACAGCGTCTCAAACTTTGATTTTCCTATCTGCCTTCTGCCCTAGAGCCAGCAGCAATTCCTCACTGTGACAAGACAGATCTGGAGTACTCAAACTGTAGCAGCATGAACTATCATCAGCACTTGCTGAGCATCCATCTCATGTTAGACACAGTTCCTAGCACGTTTATGCAATGGAATCCTAAGAGTAACAGGGGCTGCCTGCAGATGGCTCTTGGATTCCTAACAAAAATCAGTCCTCTTGTTTCTTACATTCACTGGTGTAAAACACATGAAAGGCAGATAACAGTTATCTCTTTAAATGTGTGATTTCTTTGGGGCCTTGTAAAGGCTGACCTAGAACAGAGGCTAGATGGAGTTAAAGAATAAAGTAGGGATTTATTAAAAGGCCTCAGTGGATCCACCTTGGGCAGCCCAAGAGCCCAGCCAGGGCCACACCCCAGGTGAACCCACAATGGTCACAAAATGGAAGACCAGTCGTGGGGTCTCACACTTTTATAAGTTCTGGTGCATTTGCATATTGGAGTTCATTGTCCAATTCCGGCTTTAGCCCATGCAGTCCCATCCTTCTTGTTTTTCTCTCTTCAGTCCACACTGTTTATGCTCTTGGGCCTGAGATTTGGGTCAATTGTCCTTGGTCCCCAGCCAGAGAAGGAATTGTTTTGTCTGCCTACTCTGTGAACTCACTATCCCCTGATACAAAGCCCAGACCCACACACTAAAGCAGCACAGAATCTGAAAAATATAAAAGCTAAAACCTGAGGCATCGTCTTGATAGCAACCCCTCACTGTACACAGTGATAAGGATACTGCAAAATATCACTCCATTTTTATCATTCGAAATATTTGGAAGAAATCCCATCTAAAATAGTAAGGACAGCCTGCCTGCCCAAACCTTTCTTCAGAATTAAATATCTATTTAATTCAAGAAGCTGACACAAAAACTCACCTCATTTTTTGCCTCCCACCTGTCAGGCATGCAACTGGTACCAAATTATGAACGTCATCTTCATCTCCACCAGGAAAATACCGAACTAGACAATGCACTCCTTCCTAGGATTGATAGTATGATACAGTTTATTTTCTTTTAAAGGTTCAATCTGACTCTTATTCTGAAATACTTACTCTATAAATGAGGGGACAAATCCTTGGTATTGCCTGAAAGCATCTCTTCAGCATTATCTGTATTTTCCAGACCAAACCTTGAGATTTTCATGGTGAAAAGTGAAAAGAGAGGGCTGATTTTTTTCTCACTTTGCGTGCCAGAAGTTAGACCAAGTGGGTAAGCAAGACTTCTAGGCTGTCCTTGGAGCCACTACTGAGAAAAACTCATCAGTATTGAGAAAAAAATCCATCTCCAGAGGGCACTCCATCCTCATTCCACAAAAAATGTCATGACAGAGAATTGCAGTCACCTGTCTGCTCACCACTGAATAAAAGAAACAGATGCATTTTGTCAGATAACTAAGGACGAGGAAATCATCTCATGGAGTGTCTCTGACCAAAGCAAACCATGCAATACATCAAGAAAAGCAAACCTCAACCTACATTTGTGGAATGGTGGCTCCAGCAAAACAGTCATTCCTGGCCTAATTGTACATCAACAGCTAGAGTGTTTTAGAGGAAAATAAAAAATATATTATGATTAAGCATAACTATGTTACAGATATTTACCTCCTACTAAAGATAAAATGCTATACAAATGTAACAGTATTTTTTCTCTATGATCAGAATACTCTTTTAAAAGCTTTATGAGGGAAAATGTGTTCTTTTTCAAAAGCTTGGCTGAAACCCTTGGCTGAAAAAGCATTAGCCCATCACTTACCTGAAAGACTGGGTTTATGGATGACTATGAAAGGAAAAAAATTTTGTCAAGCCTAATTTTATATTTTCTACCTTTGTCAGCTTGTGTAACTTCCATCCCCTTTTGCACGGCTTTCAATATATTAAAAATAACGAATAAAGGAGGGTCTAATGGGAGAAGTCAAATATGGCAAAATAATTAAATTACTAAACATCCAGAAATCTCTTGCTTTCCAGATCTATGAGTTAAATATATGGCAATTCAATTTCCTTAAACACTTGACAGGACCTATTTTGTATGAGATTTATTTGCTAACAGGCTTTCAGTCACATTAAGTGCTCACAAAGTGCACAGAAGCTGTATTTTACTGCACAGCCCTAATTGAGCTGTCTGGGCTAAAGTAGCTGAATGTTACAGAAATGTTTATTATACAAATCCATTTACTCTCAAACTAGAAAAGGACATCCCTGTACATTTGAGTGCAATTTATCCTAGAAAAAAGAAAGCAAAAGATCTTTTATCGCCCTCTCAGATCAGTGAATTATCCTTACGGACTTCTTTTACAACTCAAAATCTGATTTCACTCCAAACTGCAAAAGAGCAAAGTCTCAAATGCTTCTCAGTTATTTTTCAATTATGTTTAATATCTCAGCAAGAAATACAACTTAGTGAATTGCAGCATTCCAGCAGCACTCTCTGAATAGGGAAATAATATATTTTTGTTTTCAGTTAACATCTTATTATCCATTTTTCCTGTTTTTCCTATAATTTCATTTAGCATTTGTTTTTTGCAAATCTTTTGAGCCTCTAACCATCCAATTTGAGTTAAATGTTTAGACACCCCAAAGTTACACAGAAAGCAAGAAGTAAAAAATCCTAAAACTTGCATGTGAAACACAACTGTGGCTGAAACATCACATATCCCCAGAATCCATATCTATGTATCCCATAAGTTTTCCTCATGGCACCAAAGGAGGTAGATGATGGAAATCAACTTCTCTCAAACAGGACTTTAAAATCCAACTCTGTTACAGAGTAGGGATGAGTTGCAGGACCCAATTCAAGGGGCAAAAGCTGTAGCAAAGGTATTTTAGATGTAAGAACCTTAAATAAAAAACTTGACCTGTTGTCCTCATTTCCAAATACTTCTGTAATTTCTTACTAAATAAATAAAGGGGCTGAGAAAGAAAAAAACCACCTCAAAGCAAAACAAAACCACAACACAAAAAAAAATTATATTTTGGTAGAAACCCAGTTTTTGCCTCAATCTGGTCCTACTTAGGCAACCCAAGGTACTTCAACCTGAAAAGACAGGAGGACAAAGAACACAAATGAAAAGCAAAGTCTGAGAACTGTGTTCATTTGTAACCATAAGACTCCAAAACAAAGTAATCTAAAACACATTTTTTGGTAGGCCTCCATGCCAGCACACCAACACTGTAATTACAGGCACAGATATTCCACACAAGGTGTAAAGGAGCTTACACACAGAACCATCAGGTACAGGAGACCTCTGCTGTCCTCTCAAATCCTCTTTCCCATCACTGTTTTTCTAACTAACTAATTTTATTTTGTTCACTTTTCTCAAGTGTCCTCTGATTACAGTTCAGTGTCTACACCAGAACTCGACTGATTTTTCCCCCTCTGTCCATGCTTGGCAAGCATTTAAGAGTAATTAAAAATTCCTCTGTTCAGATATTCCTCTATACAGATAATCAAGAGGCAGTGACTTTGATAGTCACTGTCTTGGAAACTGGAGGATGAACTTTTCTGAGTTTCCTTGGAGGAAAGCTGGGTAGATAATATGTTCCAAACTATCCCTGAGACGTATTTTTGCCACATGCCACGTTGCTTAGAAAGATGGTACAAACACCAGTGATTGGCACAATGAAGGAGATTTGCTGCAGCCATCTAAGTTCCTCAAGCATCTCATTTGCTCAGGAACAAAGCATCTCCTCAATATTGCTTGACCCTCCTTGGTGGCAGGACATATCAACAGAATGAGCAATAAAACTGCAGCGAAGCAATTTTCATTGCAGAGAAATTAAGAGAGGAACAGAATCTGATGGAATTCAAAATAACGATGAGAGATGTGTCAGCAAGGAACAGCGTCACAGGGTCTCCACAGGATGCAGATGTATGTGAAACAGAAAAAAAAAATTCATGGGCTGCATCTCAAATCCCAGCATGGAAATGGTTAAGATAATTCTGACACACACACACTGGTGCCAGCAAAAGTCTCAAAAGGGAGAAAACATGAAAGCTGTCCTCCTCAAATATTAAGAGGTGTGAGTTAACTCGGTGGATTTGAAAGCATTTGAAGTTGAAATCTACCATTAAGCTCACCTTTAAACAAATGGTAAAAAAAAACATGAATACGAGATTAGTCTCTAGTAAAAGAGAAATCCTGCACAAAAAAAATCTACTTTGTTGAACATATTTCTCAGTTCTGTTTATTAATAACGTTAAACAGCATGACTTTACATCTGAGACAAATTTGGCAATTTTGTCCTTCCCTCTTTTCAAGGCTGGACAGGAAATACCTCCTAATCTTCAGTAAAATATTGCCTGGGATTATTTGAATCTTACTTCCAAGTGGGTTTAGCAAAAGTGATGTGAACCACTTAATATAAAAGCTCTAGGTGATCTTAAACATCACATAATCTGAACTAAAAGCTAATTATAAATAACACTTTTAAGGACTTCAGGAGAGATCTCCCTGAGATGAACAACTTAATTGAATTACATATTTCAGGAAAAATTGCAGTGTTGGTTTGGTTTTTTTAAACACAGATTAAGAGTTTATTATGAAGAAAATAGAATAAATCAAAATGTATTCCA
>NW_005054527.1:138189-161662 GCF_000277835.1 Geospiza fortis
GTGGCGAGATACATCAAAACCTCTCCTTGGTGTTTCTTTTGCTAACTTTAATATATTCGTGCTTTAAGGTTATTGCTTTAATAAAGTGCCCTCTGCCATTTTATGTTATAGAGGGTTTAGCTTTTATGCTGTGTAGAAGGAAATTCTGATTAAGATCTTCTGCCTGTTCACTTGCCATAATAACTAATTCATCTTTTATAAATATATCTGACTTGCCATCACTAAAACTTGAGGGACAAAGTTGAAAACTTAAACTTTAGGCAACCTTAAACCCCTTAAGCAACAAGGACTTCTCAGCACCTCATGACTCAGCAGCAGGAAGGATTCTTTAATAAACCCTGTCTGAAGCAACCACTCCACCCATGGCATCACCTAAACAAAAAAAATTAAAATCTTCTGAGGAGATCTAGACTACTTTTCTAATGGTTTTACCTTGGTATTTTAAAATACAGGGATTTCTTTCTGCTCATGCACACTAGCTACCATGTTTTCACATGTTATATTATGGCAGTAATTCTATTATTATTTTTATTATTCCATTATATGTAAAACACAATGTTAATAAGGTTTGTGATTCCTCTATTTCACAAAAAGCCTTTTGTTTTGGATGAAACAGTGGGTGGATAAAATATTAAATAATGCAAGAAGCTGTTTTGGGGGGAAGAGTAGCAGAGAGATGCTACTTCAGTCACACCTGCCACCCAAGGGACAGTTTAGAATTACACTGTCATTGCTGCTGCCACACACACTGGGCAAGAAGACAGGGTAGAGATAAAATCCAACTTTGCTGCACTTTAACTCAGCAAGAAAGAAACACTGCCTGGCAAAAACCTCCACAACTACCTAGCTTTTCCATTACTCATTCCTACAAACCATAGAAAGCTGCCAGGCTTCTTGCTTCCTTCCTCTTCAAGCAAGAGTTAGGAATACCTTTGAATACTTAGGAACACCTAAAGGCATTCCTTCAGGACATTTTCCAACGACCTAAAATGGACATTGGGAAAGGCCCCTGAACCCCTACATTGCAGGGAATAGGCTCTGCTTATTGATTTTCATGGAAGCTCCAGCACAGAGGTCACAGTTGTAGGGGACAGCCCCTTTCCCTGTCACACTCTGCTGGCTCTGATCCCATGAAGCTGTTATTCCAGCATTCCCATCACTGAAATGAAAGGAGGGAAGCAAGACCTCAAAGCTTTTTTTTTGTTTTCTTATTAGGCAGATCCCTTTTTCCCTCAATACTAAGTCTTAGTGTGCTTATTGCTTCACAGAGACCAAACATCAAATTTCTCCTGAACATGACATCTTCTGATCCCCTGTAGCCTTTCACACAAGCTGGAATTTAGACACACAGGTCAAGTGGGAACTGAGAAGTTGCTCCCTCTCTGCCTATATTGTGTCTATAAATAAAATTAATAAATAGGTCCATACTGCCAGGCCTTTTTTTTTAAATCCCCCCCCCCAAAAAAAAAAAAACTCAAAAGCCAAACCAAAACAACAACAACGAAAAAAAAACTGAGCGGTGCATTTGCAAAAAGTTACACCATTTTCTTTACCAAAAAAAGCCCCTGAACATTTAGACAGATCTAAAATCAACTTTCCTGCTTTGGGCTGCCACCCCTGTAGAACATTCTGGCCACGGCTTTTATCAATTCCACAAACCAGTGTTTTGACAAACAAGTTGGACATTGAAACCAACAGCTGCGATTTGGCAGCCACGGGTTTTCTGCTTTTCATTTTAATAATGTTACTACCCAGCACTCGCAGCTCTTGTTATTCCAGCTGCAGCAGCCATAACTCATGTCTCTGGGGCGTTTTTGTGTGCATGCTTTGGAGTAAAGAGGCCTCACAGGATGTCTAATATGATGTCCTTTGCAATCCATTATTAGGGTATGAATCACCTTGCCAGTTAATCACACCATTATGAATGCTGAAGGCATAAAAAAACCAAGAGGGATTGAAATACTTATATTTCCAGATTAAGGAAAGCTCTTAAAAAAAAAATGCAGGCAGACTAATGAATATAGGTTTTTGAACGGTGCCAGATTGGCACACAGAAGTGAAAAATTTTAATCAAAAGGGCTTTTTGTCTTAGTTGCTTGAAATGATACTGGAAAAGAAAGGGGAAAATATGCAAACTTCCATCTTCTGCTAAAAATGGATGTGCTGAAGTGGGAATTCAATGCACTTGGAGCAAACCCAAGATGATTTCAAACAATAATAGATAAATACATCAACCCTCTATTTACCTGCTCTGTCATTTGAAGCTAGCAGAGGCTGATGCAGTTAGTCAAAGTCATCAGCAGCACTGCAGAGCCGCATTAATCTCTCACTCGTTTCTGCATTCGTGGCCTCCCTTCCTTCCCTTGCGTGTACTTTGCTGCCACCTCCAGGATACACCGCGTTTTAGCCTCGAAGTTTTAAAAAACCTTCTCACCAACCTGAAGTTCCTTTGCTCTGAGGTGCAATATTTCAAATTGTAAGCATGGGTTTGGTTTCGTTTAAAAAGGAGACCCCCAAAACTCTGTTTGCAAACACCATTCACAAGCACGGGTGTCAGGAGAGCTTCTTCCTTAGAAAAGTAAAATGATACTTTAAAATAATAGCCTGTTTAGCAAATTGCAGAGCAAAACCTATTAAAAAAATGTATGGCATACACTCATTGCAGAGTCTTTTGTGAGTATTATTGTCCCTAATTTCAGGACAATAAAAAGTAAACAGACAGTCCTTAGCTGGAAGTATTTTATAAAGTTAGGGTTTTTTTTCTTTTTTAAAGCTGTGTTAGGTCATTGAAGTCACACTCCTACACCCTCAGAAGCAGGCAATAATTGCCATTTTAAAAAGGTTCCAAATCCTCTACAATGAGAAGGTAGTAGCCCAATCTTTCTCCTCTTTTATTAACGAGAGGATCAGGTTCAAGTGGATGGAGTATCAGGCATCATTAAGAAATTCATTCTTCCAGAAGCCATAATGAGGTGTCACAGTGCAGAGCTGTACACCATGGAAAATTTGTCCTAAAATTAAGACTAACATTAGACTAGAGGAAATCCTTTTAAGATGCTATACAATTAGTAATATCTGCTTAATATAAACAATGCAAAAGGATTCAGAAGTTGCTAAGGCTAATGGGATGGACTGGTTCCAGAAATAATATCTTTATTATTTTATTACTTTATCTTTTGCTCCCTTCAAAAACATAAGATTTTGAAGTAATCATTTACAATCCTGAAGAAAAGCTCACCGAAGTGATTAATTAATTTCTATATAAAAATAAGATTCAGTGAAAGCTCTGTCATACCCTACTAGGGCTTTCATTATTATTAAGAACCTTTCTATCCCAAAAGCACAGGGTTAATTCCACTGTCTAACACCTATGTTCCAGGATTTTCCGTGCCTGATTAAAGATAGCAAGGGGGAAATGAACATATCACACACCTTGCCAGAAATGGGCTGTGCCACTCATTGGATCCTTTCTTTGCAGAGAAGATCAGCACAGGTACTGTACATCATAGAAATTATTGAACAAATTTACTGACACTTAAGCAGGGTCTGTAATTCATCAGACTTTTGCAGAATTTACTGGCACAAACCATATTTTGCCTGGCTTTTGCCAAAGCCCGTGGAGTTGGAAGCTGCAACACAAACATCTTTCCATGCTGTAGCTCAAGCATTTTGCCAAGCATCATTAAAAATTATGTATTTAGGGTAAGCTGTCTCCATTTTTACTTTATTCTTACGCTTATTAAAGACCTCTGTAGCTTAAAATGAGGTATGTGTTCACTGGGTTCTTCTAAAATTGCAATAATCCTGCCAGAAAAAAATATTTAATATGATTTCCATCGATTTCTTGTACCAATCAGTAGAAATTTATCAGAGCCAGAAAAATGCACAGAATAGGCTCTCACTGGCTTTACAACAATGCTGAACTATACTTACCTTTTGGAAGTCAAAAGGCTCAATTACTTTTCCTCTATTTTAGATAGAATTCACTTGCTTCCCAATGTGACCAGAATTTGAAGCAGCTATTAATTTGTGAACAGTAAATGTAATATTCCTTTATAGCTGAGGAGAGCAGTGTGAGAGGAAGAAAAGAGAAAAAATTCAGTGGTATGTTTGTATATAACCTGATTAAATTTGAGCCTTAATCCAGAAAACAGTCCATTATATGCCAATATTTCAGAATATTTCAGAACTACTACAGATATTATAACAAAATAAAAGAACTGCACTCAGAGTAAGGACTCAGCTGCCTGGAAAATCAATCCATATGGAAATACTGCTCTGGGACCTTGGACTAACATGATCATTTCCTGAAAATCCCTTTAAAAAGGCTAACACTTTGAAGATACTAATATTTAACATTTATTTATTTTACTCAAAAGGAAAACTGTGCTCATTTACAGCATATCAGCACGTCATCAACATGGCACATCCGGAAAAGGGCGTGTCTGCTAAAAGAAATTCAAACCATAAAATAAAAAGGATTTTTGGGATCATTTTCCTATTGGTTGGCTTTTTCTTTTTGTTTGCCTTTTACATGCTCTGCATGTAAATATTAGAATATTAGAATTTATACTGAAATACTAGAATTACACTGAAAAATATTAGAATTTACACTGAAAAAAAACCCTGTAAATCCAGAGAAGGTAGAAATTAAAATTAAAATAGAAAATAAACTGAGACTTCCCAAGAAAAGACAAATTTTTCTTATTGACATCAACTTCTTTTTCCTATATAGAACAGATAAGGATATCAAGATGCTTTTGCCATCCTGATTAAAGGGTAACAGGCTTTCTGGAACCCCTAACAGAATTTATACACTCCATTACCATATAGTATCATCAATTTCATCTTTTTCAGGTAAGCCTTTTCTCATTTGTCAAAATACAAAAACACAACTTTTTTTTTTTATGGTTCACACTGCTGTTGTGACAGGACTGCTAATTACACTGCTAATGTAGATAAGAGTTCCAGTCTCCTGAGTGGAGAATTAATCCAGATTTCTGACACATTTAAACCTTGTCCCCATAACATGAGGTTGAGTGGAAACAGTATTGCTTTGTGCTAAAAGGAGGAGTTAATTCTTCCTTAGCTTTGCTTTATAAATAATGTTCATAAGAGTACAGCAACCCCGCAAAACCCAAGGGGGTACAATTTATAATTTCACACCACTGCAGCAAGAGGTGGTCAGAGTCTCTAAATTCTCTGAACACAGGCATAAAATTCATGATGTCAAAGAACATGGGGAAAAAAAAATCACATCAAGATAGGCCACAAAGGAAAAAATGAAATTAGTGACCACTGTAGGCATAGTGCAACTCCTATTTCAGGCTACATCTCACTGAGATGAGAGTCCCAAGACAGTTCTATTTAAACTAATTTAGCATAAAACACCACTCAATACAATGGTGGCAATATCTAGTCTCATCTGTCTCCTGCAATTTACTTTTAATCTGTAACCTTCCCCACCTTCTGTGCAAATTCACAGCAGAAAAAAATAATAGCTATAAAGGCTACTTTAAAACAGCATTTCCAGTTACAGACAATTAGTTGTAAAGACACTGAGGTACCCTAGTGCTTCTATTGAAATGTAAATATTTATGATTTTAACAGCTTACTAGTCAAAGCAAGACAAGCTACTCATTTACCACACTTCCTTTGTTCAGAACACTTTGAATAATATTTACAGTCAACATTTTTTTTTTCAGGGAAAGTAATTTTTTTCCATTAGTTCCAAATTCAAATGTTATTATCATTACTGCTACTAAATACTATGGCATCTTTTTCAGAAATTATAACAACTGCAGGAAAAGGAAAAAATATTTCAACTTCAAAAAGCACATTGTAAACAATAAATTGGCCAACTCATAACTGCTGTGCCTGAAATAATTGTAAGCATTTCCTTGCTGTATTTTTACCTCAAGACCTTTATCAGTGACATGTTCTTCCCATTTGCCACCCCTTGCTCATGCCCAACCTACCCAGTGTGAGTTAGAAAGGCCAGGACAGCAAAAGCTAAATTTAAAGTGTTATTTCCCACTTCTCCCAACTCACCTCACCCAGCACAAGCAATAGACACAAGAGCCATCAGGAACAGGCAGCTGAGGAAAAAGAATCACACAGGAGAGTGCCCTGAAGATCCCTTACTCCCTGAATTCTGGCCCTCAGCATCCGTGGAAATCAATGCTGAATATTCCAGTAAGACCACACCGTTTGAGAAAGCAGATTTTTTGGAACGTGTAGTTTAGCTGAGAGAAAATGATGCAGTATTCTGTTATTTCCAATGACAAGTGATTTATTGGCATGCTTTTCATTCCCCAGAATTTGTTTAGGCGTTGCACTTCTCCACAACTGTACTGAGTTTCCAATTCTGTGCAATTCTATGTTTGAACAGTAGTGCTAGATATCCTTGTTTGTTAATGTTATATTAGAACAGCCCATTTTCTCCCCAATATGTGCTTCCTTAGGAATATTTTTACAGCTGCTCTCTGAGTCTTGAATTTCATTTTTTCACAGTGGATGTTCCACTTGTGTCTTGTTCCCCCTTCAAGATTGCACACAATCAAATGAGACTGGAATAGTTCTCTATCAATATTTTGCAGTTTAGCACACAAAACAGGCAAAACCATTTCAGATGGCCTCTAGGACACTGTCTAGCTGAATATAAGCAAATGTAGAGATTCAAGATTGTTCAATATTATTTCAGATTATTCCAACTTATTTCCCACTCATTCCCAGTCATTTTTGAAACTATCAATATTTTTTCCAAAAGTTCTTAGCAATTATCATCCCATGGTAGTCCAAGAATTTTAATGATTTGCACAGAAATAATTGCTAATGGGGCAAATGTTTTACATCCTAGTATTATTAATGCACTGGGCAAATTGCACTGACTGGAATAGCTCCTTTCTCACAGGTACTGGAAAGGCATTTTTATTGCCTTAACCACAATTAAAGAATAATCTGATGTATAATTTTAAAAAAATCTAAATTTATTACGAAATAGAATTCAAGAAACTGAACTGCTATAATGGGAAGGGAGAGGAAGGGGAAGTAAAAATGTTCCCTTAAAGTCCCAGGTTTCATAGTTACTCTTATGCCTCTAATTTCTAATTCTTTTCTCTTCTTTTCCTTCCTGCTTCAGGGGAAACCTACAGACTTTGGACAGTCCCCTTTTCAGCCATTCAAGCCAGACTGCCCCCAGAAATGGGAATGCACAATAAACAGCATTCTGGTTTCAAAATCACTGATTATTATTTAAAGATAAGAAGATGCTAGATAACACCAAAAAGTTAAATAACCATCAAGCACCATTCTCTTTTCACTGAAGAAATTATAACAAAAAAATTTTAAAAAGCAGGTAATCTCTGGAAAGTTTCTAAATGCAAGTCTTGATATTTCAAAATATTTCAGCTCTTAAGGGCTGTTATTAATGGAAACTGCTAAACCTGTTCTCTTGCTGGGTGTGGGAATATGTACATCCATAAAGATATAACCTAACCAGAGAGAGTAAACACCTCAGAAAAGCTCTGTTTTCATGTTCTAATGTGTTTTACCTTTTAAAACTAAAGGGATAATCATGGAATGACAAATTTAAAAAAAAAAAGCAGCAAGGTCAAAATTTGTCAACCTGTTCTCTTGCTGGGCGTGGGAATATGTACATCATAAAGATATAACCTAGCCAGAGAGAGTAAATATCTCAGAAAAGCTCTGTTTTCATTTTCTTATGTGTTCTACCTTTTAAAACTAAAGGAATAATCATGGAATGACAAATTTTAAAAAAAAGCAGCAAGGTCAAAATTTGTTGATGGTATGGTCAAAGTTATATATGAACTGGCTTTCAGGCCAGAAATTAGTCATGGGTGCATTTATACTTTAAAACAAGGAGTTTTGGGTAATGATTCTCACAAGTTTCACAAAACCACACTGTTTCAAACTCAGTGGGAAGGTAATAAGATCTCCCTTCTGCTCTAATTTAGCAGAAGGCAAAGAGATGAAATTAAGAGATGCATGATGATACCCAAAGTCTCCCCAAGGAAAAGCAAGTTATTTTGTTGCTGGGGCCACAGCAGCATGCCAAACAGCATTTGTGAACTTGGATACCCTTCCTAAAATTGCAGCAGTGCACTTAATGAGCCATACTTCAGAGGTGCATAAAATTAGGACTGAGCTAGACTGCAGACCTAATAAATCTTTCATTAGAACTTGTTCAGGTATCACTTTTCCCAATGTCACAATGAAACCACAACTGAGGGAAGGCCCATTGATTCCAAGGAAGAGTCCCACTCCATTCCACAGTGACCCTGCTGCTTGAGAGATGCTACCAAAGGCTTAGTTAAAGCTCTGCTTTTGAAAACAGTCTGTTTAATACATGCTGAACCTGAAAAGAGCCTGTTTAATACAGGCTGAACCTGAAAACACAATCATTGGTTCGCCCTCCCAGCCAGGGATACAGAATGCTCCTCAGGAGCCCACAGGAATTAGCAATAAACATGCTTGCCAGGTATTTCCAAGGGTATCATGTTGAGCATTTTTCACGAGCACTCAATTCAGTGAAATGGAAAGGGGTTTGCTGAAAGAATTGGCAATTATGAAATTAGCAGTGGGGTGTTGATAATACCTGAGAGTTTTGCCTTCAGGAGCCTCTCTAAGCAGCAACAAAGGGTTTAACAAGAATCTAGCTTAGTGTGAACTTGCAATCAAAATTAATTTATTCATAATAGAATAAGCCCCAAGAGCACTCAAGACTCCTTCCACCTGCTGTCCCATTGACCTTTTTCACCAGTATAGGGACAACTGGTAAATGGCAGAAACCTGCCAAGAACTGTAGAACTGGTCTAGGAGTTGAAGACATATCACCATATCTTATTTTCTCACTTGAGAATGACCAGCCATGAATCAAAGCTCCATAATTTTGAGTCATTAGAAAGACATTTCGTTCCATCATCATTATTTACTGTGACTTGACAAATATGGTGAAGTGCTAAGAATAACGGCATCTATTTTCTTCTAATTTTTCTGGGAAAGAGGGGAGAAATGTACATCCCTGCTAAAGGGCATGTGTCATATCAAGGTATATGCTACACATAAAAACTCAGAAGAAGACAAATAATTTCAAAGTGAGAGTTTTGGAAAACTTTAATGGTCTTACTGTAGTATCTTCTATGCCACTCAGGTTCAAGTCATTTAATAAATTCACCAGCTTAAAACTTAAACCATTTAAGTAAGGACACACATTAAAAGTAAAAGCCATATTCAGATGTAGCCATGTTAAAAAAATGGAGAAATTGCAATGAGCCCTATGCTTAGGAGAGAGTATTGTGCAGTTAATGTAAGTAATGAACCTTTCATGTGAAATGATGTAGTGTCACAACTCATTTGCATCCCACTTAAAGTGTAATTAAGTTTCCCTGACAGCATGGCTTATGGCTGAAAGAACAGACCTGGCTGCTAAATTAATCCAGAATCCCTCTAGTTAAATAACACTCTGCAAAGAAAACTTAACACACTTTCATTTAAAGTTCCTCAGCTTACATTTAAAGTGGCACTACACACAATTTCAGAAAATGTTTTCAAAGACTTCAAGATGCCCTCAGTCACACAGCTGACTTGAAAACAGGTGTGCTGAGCCCACACCAAGGTTTGGCCCAAACCACTGTGCACAAAGCAATGCAGTAACCTGTCTAAGTTTTACCATTTTGGGGTTTTCTTGGAACTGACCTACAACATTGCAGGAACTCCATTACCAGGACAGGATTCTCAAATGCAGAGAAAGGTCAAAAACACAGTGAAAAACAACTAAACTACAGCAAAAGAGGTGACCATCTGTTGGGTCATTACCTGTAATGATACCAACAGCTGATTTTTTGATAGAGTAACATCCAGCAATAATAAGCTCAATATTAGACAGGTTTTTTTGGTTCTAAATGAAAGAAGCCAGACTATTAACCACTCTTTTCAGCCACCTACAAAAATCATTCCCAAAAACCAAGTTACTAAAAATGCCATAGGAGTGAGTGGCTTGTGGTCTGGAGAGTCTCAGAGGGAGTATTAAATTGTGGAGTAGAATTCCTAAACCAAAACAGGGAGTTGCATCTTATGGTTCATGACTCAGCTTATTCTTTACTGATTTTCATCCTAAAGGTTCTATTTGGAGCAAGGTTGAAACACTCCAGTGTATATAATCCTGTAAGATTACATATGAAATAGATAACATATATTTCTAGATCCATATGGATCTAAGAAAAGGTAACTTTTTACCTTGAACCGTAAGTATGGACTGTCCAGAATAAACACTGTCATCCTATTTTCCATTATATTCCTACCTGCATGTAACAAACAGTGAGGAATCTGTGCAGTCTCTCCATGGTTCTGAAAATCTCCTTCGAGGGAATTCCATTTGGGCCACTGGAAATAATCCAAGTTTAGCAGCATCACAAGATCACTCCCAAGAGCCACCCTGAAACATACAGCCTGAAAAATCTGCAAAGTAAAAATCTGTATCCAAAAGGAACAGGTACATAATGGCTATAATTAAACTGTAGCTCTCACAAAGCTCTGAGCCCTTTCCTACAAGGGGAGAAGTTGCAGCAGCTTTTTTGATGAGTGAAAAACAAAAATCGTGTTTGGCAAAATGATCTGATGTTCTGGAAAATTATTTTATTCCATAAAATTATTGTACTCCAGTTAAAGAAAGGGTAAGTTGGTAGCACTTATTTTATACATTAAGAATGTTTGAAATAGACACAAAAATCATGTTTTTAGAAATGATAGTAACAGAACATGAACAACCACATCTCTGAATTTGAGAGATTAAGCTATAGCTTTTTAATAGAAATACCATCACTATTTAGAAGACTGGGAAAAATAATTTCAAATATTTTCCACTAAGGATTGTTTCAGGAAAGTTTTTTGTGCCCAAGAAGAAAAGTTTAAAGCCCCGCTTATCCCTCTGCAGTCAGAATTTATAACAATCAAGGCAAAACACAAGAAATACTCAAGTGTAGCCCCCTAGAACTTGAACATTTGCCTGTGATTTTCAGCATGAGACAACACAGTTTAACAAGCTGGATCAGATGGTTATTTTCATGTAGTTTCTGTCATTACTTGACTGTAGGAACTGATTTATCCACATCCACAACAGTAAGGCAGTTGGCTCCCAGATCCCTCCCACACTCCATTTTTGACTTAACATTTTTCAAATACACCAAATGGCAGCTAGTGATGAAAAGAAGGAACAGGAAAACACTCTGCAAGTAAATGCTATGAGTTCCACTAACCATTTCCACTTAAAAATTTAATTCTCTTAGGTGTGATGAAACCAGAATTTAGTCTCTGGCTTTCATATGAAGCCACTTGGAAGTCTACCACAGTACTCTGGGATGTACCTTGCCAAATACTGCTGTGTGTTGGACACACATTTCAGGGCAGCAAAATTCAATTTTGCTTCAAATGTAATGGGGTTTTAAATTAACGTAGGAAGTCATTATAAGGAGTTAATTGGCATTAACCAAACCAGAATTGTAGAATAACAATTGTATAGTAATATTGTGAAACATTACAAATGGAAATGCTACTATATTCCAACAATCAGGTAGCTACACATCAAAATACTAATTTATTTTTTAAGCAGCATAAGTATGTTTTTTTTGACTGGGACTGAGCAGGAAATGGTGTTCTAACAGAGTTAACCAGAGACCACCTAGGGTCCTTCAGGGAGCCAGGAAATTCTGAGGTTCTGAAAGGTCCTATTTTGCAGATAAAATTCCATTCTGAATTTAACCCAAAACACATTCAAGTCAAAAGGAAAAAAAAAACTTACATTGGCCTTAAAGCTCAATCTTGATTTTTTGACAAAAAGAAACTGTTCCTACTCACAAATCAGGTCCATGAATCAGTTTCATCTCTTCTTTAGGTATTGGATAAAATGGTTATATATTCTTCCACTCACATTAAAAGTGTAGAATTCATTCTTCTCAGGTAGCAAATCTTTCAACGAATAAATGAAAAGAGAATCACAGAATAATTTGAGTTGAGAGAGATCTTAAAGACCTTCTCATTCCAACATCTCTGTCACAGACAGGTTGCTCAAAGCCCAATCCCACACAGCCTTGAACACTTCCAGGGCTTGGGGCACCCAGAATTTCTCTGGGCAACCTATTCCAGTGCCTCACCAATTCCCAGTGAAGAATTCCTTCCTCCCATTTAATCTAAATCTGCCCTGTCTAGATATAAACTGAGAAGTGCAGGCCTTCCATCAAAGCACTAAGTGGTACCATCAGTTTTTCCATTTTAAATTTCCATTTGAACTTTTCAAAGTTAAAACCACTGATTTTTCAGTCAAACACTGATGCAAGGGTACAAATTAGTTTCCATGTTTTAAAATTACAAAATAGCGTGTATGGACATTTTGGGTCAAGACAGCCACGCCTAACCACTACCACCCTGGAAGATAACAGCTTTTCAATGTTTAATTCACTCTTACTGTTGCCAGTGCTCATAAAGGTAACATAATAATAAAGGTTTTCTCTTCTACAGGTCTCTCAAAGTCTCATTAAAAACAAAGGACAATCATGAAGTTGTCCAAGCATGTTCTCTAACCACAGACAAATATAAAACATTAGGATAAATCAGGAAAATTACTCTCTCCTTTAGCCTTGGTTACTGCATAGCTAGATATTACAATACCTGCAACAACCTAAGTGCTACCCATTAGGACAAAGTGGTGGATGATAAAGAATATTTATGTGCTTGTAAGAGCAGTGGGCTTCACTTTTACTCACTTCATGTGCTTGCACAGACACAAAATGCTGCAGACATGCATAAAAGTACCTCCACAAAAATCTAGGGTTAAAGGATACAAAAAAGAGCTCTTTCGATGAGATAAAATATTTTGTTGGAGAATACATCATAATACTCTAAAAACATTAAGTTAAATGTTCAGTTAGCTGAAAGTCTGAGCTGCTAAAAAAACATCTTTGCATTCTGCACAGTGTGCCACTGTGAGGTTGGACTTTGTCACAATTAATAGGGGAAAATCAGCTCTGTATTTCATGGAGCTTAAGTGTGAACTTCAATATAAAGAGATACTCACAGAACAGTTTTCTGGTTTACTGGATAACCTGAGCCAATTTACAAGGGGTGCAGAGGTATCCTGTTATTACTCAAAGGGCATGATTTCACTGCTTAACTTTAGCACAGTAGAACAAATTAAATGAAATTTACAGGTTTTAGAAACCAGAAGGAAATAAAGATTACAGAGGGGAAGATGGTGAAAAGAACAACAATGGTCAATTGGAAAACCATTAAAAGAAGAAATACTAGAGAAATTAATTTTACCATTATGGTTCTCACCTATTTTTACATAATAAAAATAATCCACAATTATTAGCATACCAGATTGCACTTCTTGCTGATCACAAAATGATCCAGATGATGCCCAGCAAGTCTCAGAATTTGGCCCAAACTTGATTCAGTCTAAATGCTTGCAGACTTTAAATCCAATCAATATGCAAATCATTACAGCAAGGTAATTCTAACAGAGTTTTCTGGGACCAACAGGGCTGATTTAACAAAGCCAGAATGGACATTTGAAATTACAATCTCATCATCTACCACAGATTGTCTCCCATGCCCCTTGCAGCATTTGGTGTGGCTTCTCTGGTTTCAGTTTTCCAATTTAACTTGATTCCAAAGGGCTCTGCTGCACAGGGAGGGCTCACTGCCACTTAGGGCCTGACATAGCCAATCACAAATATCAGCATTCCAGACTGGGTAACAGGTGGCATCATTTGTTTCCTCAAAATTAGAGCTCTTCCAGTGTGCAATGGCTTTTAACACCCAGCCTTTCAGATCCACACATCACTCGGGGCTCTGCCAGCCTTTCACCAGGAGACATGGAAACAGTTTTCAATACCAGTGCTAATGGAGCTTAAGCAAATGTGAAAAGCTTCAGACTGCTTCAGAAAACCTGCTTAAGCTATCAAATGCAAGCACACAGTGTACTGAAAGGTGCACAAACAAAGAAAGTTATTCTTAAAAAATAAAATCTCAACATACTCCTGTTGTCTCCACTTGTGTGAAGCTCAGCAAAACCAGAGTCTGACAGCAATTACAAACTCTTCTAACAAGACCTGAGATTCTTAGGTGGTTTCTAATGCAGTAGAAGGGCTCAGGGAACATGGAACACAAATCCAATGGAAAGCAGGCTTCACAAAACAGCTTTTAATTAGGATGTTCTAATTAGATGCTGAAGAGACACACAATCACCCACAATTAATTCTACTCTTGATAAGGCTTAGGGAACATCACAGCTAAGTCAGAAAAGACACGGGCAGTTTAAAACTTGAACTTTCAAACCTGAATCTTCCAAGAGGCAATGGGAACACATTCCTTACTTTTTACATGTTCCCTAAACTGTCTCCCACTGTGTGTCCTACTGAAAAGCAAAAAACTCATTTTGCACAATACCTGCAATTTATTTTTAAACAATCCAGTCCTTATGACCATAATTAAATTCATTCCATCTGCTGAAAAACTAGGCAATTAGTAGTTCTAATAAGCTAGCCATTAAATCGTACTTAGAAATGACTGACTTTAATAGCAGTATATTTAACAGTTAAAAGGAATCATCGCATTTGTCAATTAGCACCACCAATTTTTAATTAAATGATCTTTCCACAAGTGGAGGGAGAAAAAAATAAAACAGATGTTTCATTAAGTTTATATAGAGCAGAGAATTCTTCTGACTAAAAGGCAATTTTTAAGGGATGTTTTGGCTAAACCAACATTTTGAGATGTAAATGTTGATACACAAGCTAAAGACAGAAAGAAGTTACACAGATCTTCAGACAAGAGTCTTCTCTAAAGAGGTTTTTGTGGTCTTGCTAATCAGGAAAAAATGGATTTCACCAGAAAAAAACCCAGACATTGTTGAAAACTACAGAGGACATTCAGAATACATCTAAATATATATGTATATATAAATATAGATGTATTCTACATATATATACAGAGAGAGAGGGAGAAGGTGTTAATAAGCAAAGAGGTTATTTATTCAGCATATCACATTACAGTGAGCACAAAGCAGTCAGGCAGTGCAGGTGATACAGGATCTGTGCAATAGCCCTCATTTTAACAAATAAATTGCACATCTTATAAGCAAGGCCATCAGGATCTGAAGCACTTCAGGCATTGTAGACTCAGGAGGGTGAAAGCAAAGACTTGGCAACTCTGAAGGTAACACATGCAGAATG
This sequence comes from Geospiza fortis, assembly GCF_000277835.1. Lineage (NCBI taxonomy): Eukaryota > Metazoa > Chordata > Aves > Passeriformes > Thraupidae > Geospiza > Geospiza fortis. The sequence continues at coordinate 153,441 of NW_005054527.1, forward strand.
TGATTAGTCTTTCCTGTGTCATTTACTAAACCTGCTAATTAATCTGGAGTGCCTCAAACAAGAATCAACTAGACAGACTGATATGGAAAGCAGTCCATTTACTTCTCTATTATACCTAAACAGGTGCAGAAATAAAAAGGAAAAAAAAAATCTACTTCTCATTAGCTCAGACATTCTTTTCCAGTTCTAAACATTAAATCTCAATAAGTCTTGACACTTCAGAGGTACAGCATGTGGAAATGGACTCAAGTCTGAAGGATATTCCAGTATATAAAAAAAAATCCCCTTGTCTTTAAAGGCTAACTTTGTGACTTGAAAAATTCTACTGTGAGCACATGTCAAGCCAAAAGCACTGGCAAGATAAAGATGTCTCCTTTTAGGCAGCAGCCTGCACTTAAAATCCAAAACCATTTTTCATGCCAAAGACTTTTCTAATGACCATCTCATCAACAATATCTGAACAGATAAAATATAGTCCTCACTTCCTACTCACAGAACAATATTAACAATAATCTGACAGAGCTTGATGCATGAGATCCCTTCAAGGAAGACTTGACTCTTGCTTTGTACACAGATTTTCCCAACAATTTCAAAATACAAATAAGATAGACTTATTTAAGAGTGTAAGGAAATATGATTAATGTTAGTTTGAACAGTGATTTGTGATAAACAGGCTGGTAGCACTTCACCTATTGTCTTCACCACAAAAGAGCCTGCAGAGGTGATTGAAGGGATCCATCCAAGAATATAAAGGAGCACAGAAAGGCATTGTGGCATCAACTACTCAAGAGTTCAGAGGTGAGCAAGTGCTCTGCAGCCTTATACACTTTATATTTAATTTCTAGCCTATGACTGTATGATCCTACACTCCACTGAACAACATGTATCATGTGAACTTCACTGAGAGGGTGATCACACAGGAACAAGTTCAAGAAACTCGAGCAGGCTGTCCAGGAAAGTGGTGGAATCACCACAGTTGCTGGAAGTGTTCAAAAAATGTGTGATTGTGGCACGTGGAGACATGGGATAGTGGTGAACATGGCAGCGTTAGGTTAAAGCTAGACTCAGAGTTCTTTTCCAGCCTTAACAATTCTATGATTTATGCTGTGCTCTCATTTCACCCCATAGAGAGCATGAAGAGAATGAATCTGTTACCAGCAAGACATGTGGAGATTTCCCATTCCCTCTCCATTTATGGTTTGCACTTAGCCCACAACAGCAAAGTCTGAGCTTCCCAATTCCCTGAATTCTGGCAGCTTTCTGCTTCCACTTCTCACTGCATTTGCTCAGCAAGAGAGTTTTGAGATCAGCAAGGAGCTCTGCTTTGCTCCCAGCTATTAGCACACAGTTCTAGTATAGTCTGTAAGTAATGAGAAACCACTGCAGGGAATCACAAAACAATTCCTTCAGCTGGGTTTCCAGCCAATAATCCATCCAGCACAGTGACGTTTTTACGTAGATAGATGCCTAAAAAAGAGTAAAAAAGAGCACATGCTTATCCTATCACATTCCCAAATTCAAATTTATGCTGAGAGGATTTCTTTAATCTGATTTTATATACTTTAAATCCATCCCTTCATCTTTCTGCCATGTACCTTTTCCAGTCAGCCTCCCACAGAGTCCACAGAACCTTCTCAAGCACACAGTGGCAGCAGAGTGTAAAGGGAAATATCACCTTCCTCTGCTCCCAGCATGGCTGAAGGCAGCCCCAGCCTGAGCAGCAGGTGCTCCCAATCAAAGGGCATTCCCCATCCCAGAACCTGCCCCTGCCAGGCAGAAAGAACACTCCCCCACTGACAAAGCCAAACCCTGGCAATTCTGCCTGCCAGGGGTGGATTCCTGCTCCCAGCAGATTCTGCAGAGAATTCACCTCTCAAGCTGTGCTTTTCTGAAAAGCTGTTTCACAGAAATTACAAAAAGACTCCTGACAATATGGACCTCTCACCAAGTCCCAGCATTTCATTCCAGAAGTCATAGGAATTTAAGGAGGTACAAGACCACAGTTCTGTCTTCTGACATCATGAACTACCCTTCCTCTGAAACCACTCAATATTTTGCTGAAATTAAAAACGTTTAAAGCATGGCATAAAAGGTTACAGCCTACCCTGTTAACATTTAGGAAACTAATATACAATTTTAAAACAAGAACCAGTTCTGTAAAGTGCCAGACACGATTAAATATAAATGCCATGGCTTGTGTAAGCTATATAGTTTCCAAACAGTTTCATTTGCTGAAGGAAGCAAACTCAGCAATAAGAAGTGAACCAATTACATTGCCTAGAATTAGAGATGAATAATTTTATGACAGCTACTAGTGGCACCAAGATATAAATTTCATTGCCTGCAGAGACTGAGTTCAAGAGAAACAACTCATGAAATGAAAGGCAAGATTAAATTGGCAACAAATGTGCTCTACAGAGGGAATTTCTGTATTATAAAAAGGTAACATCTGAAAACTACTTTTTTCTCCCCCACTAGAATCTGTTCCATATTCCAAGAAAGCCACTGGACTAGTCTGGCTGGACTGGTTTTAAAACAGCAGAGAGGACATGGTAATTTTACTTCAGTAATGTTTAGTTCAGCTATTTTAACACTATTCAGTCAGTTCTGGTCTACCACATTTAAAAAACACATTTGTATTTGCAAGTATACTACATAATTGGCAGACAGTATTTACACACACACCTTTGTGAGAGTCTACAGCATAATTTCTGAAAATGAAACAGGAAAATATTTTGGTATGTTCATAGCCAGTGCAGATACAAACAGTGCCTCCTGATCCATCACTGGAAAGCCTCCCACAGACCCCCTGCAGCCAAGGCTTTTACTTGTTTAGAAACAGAATAATGAAAACAAGCTTGGACAGAACAGAATTCTCCTGATAATACTAATTTCAGCAGACAGACAAGTAGATGGAAAAAGGCCTAACTGCAACACAGTTTATGATAAGTGTTGTATTGATCTCACTGAGGCTGTTTATATGTCTATACACAGCTGTTTATACAACCTGTGCAAATAAATCAGGCTTAACACACTTCCCTGTACTTTTGCTGAAGCACTGCTCAGAGACACTGTAGTAAACCAAAGCACTCAACAAAAGAAAAAAGAAGGGAATCACCAACTAAATAAATGCAGGTTAACTATAAAATTTCAGCACCATTATTCTAAAAGTACCATAATTAAATGCAATGAATTCCACTTTAGAGATTGCCCTGGTATCAGGGAAGAATTCTTTTAAACTTTATGTGCAGCAAATGATGCACTGTGCCATTGACATTTCCAAAGGATTTTTACATGGTCAGAATTTAAAACACAACCAAACATTCTGTGCTGTGCCTTTCAGAGGCACAAAACAGCCTTGTAAAAAGGAACTGCAAGCAACATGGTACTTAACATCACATTCAGTAGTAATTTATCATCATGGTGCTGGCCAGTACAAATATTAACTCACTCATGTATCTAATAACTAGAACAGATAATGCAGGAGCTGTATCAGCTATAGCAGTCAAAATATATATATGGTCCTGAATTTAATTAGAGCTTCCTAGCTCTAATATTTGACCTGGCATATCAGAAAAAAATATTTAAAAGTATACAAAGATATGAGCAAAATTTTACTCTTGTTAAGAGCTTTTGCCTCCAAAATGTGCAGGATATTTACAAGAAATATTAGATGTTACCTGACAGCTTAAGTTGCTCCAGCTTTGTATTAAAGGTACAAATCACTTCTAACAGTAACAAAAGTTACCATTCAAGTTTTCTTTACTTTTTTTTTTGCATTTTTGTATTGAAGAAAAAGAATTTTCTATCCCTCTTAAGCCACAGTTTTCACATTGTTTAACTGAAAGTTGTTTGAACCACTGAAGTCTCACCCTTGAAGGGGTGCACCACCTCTCACAAACCACGCTTTATTAAAAGAAATAAATTCCTTCAGAATTCAAAACAGCCTTTTTGGAAAGTTTACCAGAGACTATCCAAGACATTTGCAAAAAAAATTTAATCTAGGATAACACTTAAATCATTTGAACACCAAAAAACTACTTTTATACTACAGATTGACTGACACCTCATGGAATTTATCTTCCATTGGTTTTATCTCAAAAATGATTTCTGAAAATAGCCCTGCAGGAAAGCAAACATTAGAACTGTAACTGCACAGCATGACAAATGTTTCTTGCAACAAAGACGTCTCAAATAAACCAAAATAAGCCACCATCAGCTTGACTGAAATGTCCTTTTTCTAAAATCAAGGATACAGCAAGAAGGAATGGATCTGGTTAAGGATAACTAGGCTGGCAGCACCAAGGCACAGTTTAGACAACCTTCTTCTCCCACCTAGTGGCAAGAAGCAAAAAGAACAAGGTCTTCGGGAATGCAAACATAATTTCCATTTCCTGGAGTACCTAGCATTTGTATTTCATACTGCAAGGACGATGGCTTTACTTTAAATTACTTATTTGGGGAAAATAATCCATTTCCCTCCAAGTTCATCATTTACATCCAAAGTCAAATCCAAAGCAGTTTAAAGTAGGAATAAACAAGAGATAAATAAAAAATTTTATTTACTATCCTTCACATACAAAGTATCATTTCTCAGATGAAAAAAACCTCTGTGAGAGAAGCAGTACACCCATTTTGAATCTTTGCACACAGTTTTTTGACAAAGTCTAAAAGTTTTGCCAAATGCCATTTTGGTTTTGACTAAATTTGTTAAAGCAGCTTTGAGGCATCAATGTCTAGATGACACTTTAATCAATATCTATTGAATTATTCCATATTTCAGACTGATGTCATTCTTTAGAAAACTGTACATGGATAGAGGGTAGAAAAGAAGCCAAACAACTGATTGTACAATACTTAAAATTTTCAACAGATGGCACTTTACAGCAAGGAACCTGTACTGTCTAATTGAAACAGAGCAAATTGGATGGCTGAGTGCACTGACATGCCAAAGTCTGCCACAGGAAAAAAAAACCCAAAACTAATATCTTCAAATTTGAAAGCACAGTTCTATAAAACTGAAAGTACAAAGAGGGAATCTAAAGCTAAACAAAGCATGTTAGTTCACAGTTTATCTCAGATATTAACCACACTGAGATGTTCTTCACAAAGGTGAGATGTTCCCACCTTCTTCTCAGGCAGAACTTACAGCTAGGGTGCAGCTGAAAGGCAGCAAAGAAAATCGGACCATCAAAATGTATTTATTACTGCATAGTGGCAAAGATCTAAGTAGTGGGCAAGCTTCACATTTTTAAAGCAAATTTATAGAAGATTAAATCAGCAGCCACAATCAAGCAGCAATTGCTATGCTAGACAAAAAAAAAGGAACATAGGATTGGTAAATCTTGTGAGGGTTTACAGATTAGCTACTGCCACCTAGGAACATTCACTATTGTTAAAATCACTCATGCCCATACACAGAAAATATACACCTAGAGTATCTCCAGCTCTCAGTGGCATGCAAAAAAAATCCTTAGACATCTGAGATGAATTCTTAAAGTGATGTGACAAGTCTAGGAAAAAAAAACAGCTTTTGCATGCACACAACTCTACCAAAATATTTTACTAAGCATGATTTGTCCCAGAAAATTCACCTGAAATACAGAAAACATTTTGTAAATCTATCATCTGCACCTAAACACCATCAGGCACTCCACAGAGAGATCTGTGGGACAAAATAAGTTCCCCCTTTGGCATTAAGCAAGGGAAAACTTCAGGCACAGGAACATACAGGAAAGGCAGGGCAAGTACTGAGCCTCAAAAATCCGTGATAGCTACAGTCTTCATCCTGATTATAAGCAAAAAACATCTAGGCACATCAGGATCTCCTTCAGCAGTCAACAAACTAACAAGCAGCAGTGAAAATACAGCAGAAATGCAGCAACTATAGTAAACAAAAAAAAAATTCAGTCCAGGTATTGGCCTTATCAGACTTCAGTACAGCTGCAATTTCAGCACATTTTTCTTCCTGCACTGGTAGCAGCAGGTTCATCTCTTGCACAGATTAAAAACTCCAAGCCATTCATACATTTAGAATCAACAGATCCACATGCCTTGCAGTTAATTTTCAGACTGATCCATGATTTTGGTGCCAAGGAAAGCCTTGCTAATCTGGTACCTACAACCTCTGCTCAGAATGAGGAAGTTGTTTTCACACAGCTCCAGCCAACTTCAACATTACAAAAATTTATGCCCCAATCCATTCATTTAGTGAGAGATTTCCATATATCTGATTCAGGCTGCTTCCAGTCTTCTCCTGTTAGTTCTTTCAGGTTCAAGTCTTTGAAAAACTCCAAACGATGACTGCAAACAAAAGAGAAATAAAGTCCTAACTTTTGTAGTTATGTGTAAGAGCAAAGACAAACAAAGTAATGAAACCAGCAAGGAACAGTCCCTTCACACAGTTTCATCTGCTACCAACATCTGAAAAAGACAAGGGGTTTTTTTTAAAGGGGTACTATAGAAAGAACTCCTTCTTAAAAGGTATTACAGCCATTCTCCAGTGCAATACAATAAATAAAAATAAAATATAAACTTCCATTTGCCACTGAATATGGATGTGCTTTATTAACAATAGCTCAGATTTTTTTAATATACAGTTGCAGAAGCTTATTTTTTCTTAAATAAAGGGTAATTTACCTAAAATTTACCCTACCTCACCATCACTTATGTTGTATGACAAGTTTCCTAAGAGCTATATAGTGTGTCCTCTAGAGCTGGTTCTTTTATACAAAATGCTCAGGAGTAACAGGTTTTATCAGGTCATCTCAGCCTCAGAGGCAAAAAAAATAAACAGACCCAAAGCACAACATAAAAATCCAAATTCTCTGGTTTTTCTACTGATACTGGGCATCCTTTAATTATATATTTTTTTTGTTTAGTCTGCCTTTTCAATTTTTTCCATAGCATGGAACCATCTGTAGAGGTGAAAGCCTTTAGAACAGCCTTTAGCCTTAGTAGGGGAGGAGCAGAAGAGATTTACTGGACATGTATCTGACATTATCACTACAACAGCACTTCAGGAGGAGCTGAAGTCAAGAAGGAAAAGTAGAACAACCTACTCATGATTTAGATGAGAAAGGTGATAAAAGCAGATACCAGTGGTACTGAAAGAGTAATTTTCTATGCCCCTATCATGGAAACCAAGCACTAACTACAGTGCTTTATGTAAAGTACAGCACCAGTGGACCCAGAGCTGTTACTGTAACAAAAATACCAGGGGCATCCAATCCAAAAACCAGATCAGCTTTCTCAAGTATTTCAACAATAGTTCAATCATTTTACAGAAGAGCTCATTTTATACTTACAAATCTGGTTCCTGTCCTTCCTGCACTTGGTGTGGAGGCACAGGATAAAGTGCTTCATATTTTCTCTCTTCTCCCGAGCCATGAATCGCAAATGCATTGAACTTGTCAGTGCATGGTGGAAAATAACTCCAAGGAAGAAGAGCTTTACCCTCCCATTTCCATTTCATTCTGGTCACCTCAAACTCCAAAGGAAGTTCTTCCTGTTAAAGGAGAAAAAAAAATTTAAATGAGAGGTATTGGCCATCTTTTGATGAGAAAGTAGTTAAATAAAAATCATTATGAATGTACTTGAGCACTTACTTTCCATGCTTTTCTTCTGCCAGAAAGCAGCAGCAGTAAGTACTGCCCATGGCTGTCAAAGAATCAGAGTTTTCCTAAAATTATGTCAAGTTATTAGTGCATTATAGCACCACAAATATGTACATTCCCCACACTGACCCAATTTCTGTGTCTAGTCCCCCTCATACATGTGTCTCACAAGCATTAGAACTGCAAGTGTAAATTAACTTCTGGGATTTCCTCAGTGCTGTACTTACGGACAAAGCTCAACTTCCAAATACTGCTCAGTTCTGTCACTCAGAAAGAACGCTTCTACAACTGAAAAAAAACCAAACCAAACGATTAAAAATAACCCCAAACTATCAGTATTTTATATTAACTATTCTGTAATACCCTGATATCTTTATATCCCATTGATACAACTCAACTTTCACATGTTTTGACCTGCCAGAGCCTGACTTGCTACTGACACATACACAGTAACTACAACCCAAATGTTCAAAATGCTGAACCACAGTTCCAGCTTCAAGAGCTCTTATTTTTAACTGCTGCGATCACAAAGAGCTTTGTAAAGTACTGTACTGACTTTGTTAGCTTTACCAATTCCAGTTTTGAAAACACTTACCTTGATGCAGC
>NW_005054527.1:161673-163523 GCF_000277835.1 Geospiza fortis
AAAGAGGATCACACATTCAGAGCAGGGCAAACACCCTGCAATCAAAACTGTTAAATCTCAGAAATCATAAGAAAGCACTTAGATCTTCAATGGTTTTTCCCTGTAGAGGGATATTTTGGACAGAAGATTACTGTTCCAGGTGTACTTGAAAGCTGCATATAACACTTGAATCATATTTCAGGAACACGAAATAAAACTACAATGGTGTTTGTCATGTAAAATTACAACGGTGCTTCTCACAGCAATGACATTATTAGAAAACTACAGCTAGAGTTATGATAGGACTGATATCTTTATTTATTATATCATAAGTATATTTATTATAATAACACCAAAGAGGTGCTAATACCATTTTAGTAGAGCTTGAATCATAATAGCTCAATAATCAGGATGTAAGGAACTGCTAGAAATAGTCAAGGCTTGTATTACTCAAAGCAATGGGTAAAAATGACAGTATGGACAGGAAAGGAGAAAATACCCAGCACTACCATGAGAGTTTCCCCCCTTTTATTTAGGTACAATTTGAACTGCATTTCATGAGGTGTAATTTCTGTGTTTCACACCTTCCTATTCCTCAAAGGAACTTTGGAAAAATGATTAAAACACTTAACTTCTTAAAGCAAAAGCAGAATCAGTCTTTAGGATTTCACTTCTCCTTCCACAAAGGCATTTAAATACATATAAGCCACAAAATTATTTCGGTAATTAAATACGTCAAGCCTCTGATATAGTTCACAAGTTGCATCAGTAACCCAAAACCTAAGTTTGAGTGCGTATAGTATTGACAGGATCAGGAAGTCAACTTCAAAATTATGGAAATCAACACAGATTACTGAACTCCAATTTTGGGGTTGTTTTGGAAAAAAAAAAAAAACTATCACAGAATAAGAAGTCTTTTTAAAAAAAGACCAGCCATATGAACTGCAGAGAGAGATCAGTGTCTAGAGAAATCAGATATATTTGCAGAAGAGTTACACTCACCCTCATAGTCCCAGAGTCCACCAAAAGGTTTCCCTGGCTCTCCGGGAGGTGCTGGAGGGTCATTAAAGAAAGGAGCGCGAATTTCCATCAGCAATCCTGCATTATCCGCCCTCAGCCCAATTGAAACCGGCTCGTGGCTCACAGGCAAACCATCCCAGGTGTGTTTAATGAGAAATTCCATCTTCGGGTGCTACACAAGTGAAAAAAGAAATTCTGTCAAAGAGCTAAGATTCCACCTCAGTATGAATGGCCCTTTGGCTGCCCAGAAAAAAAACAAACAAACAAACAAACAAACACACACACTTTGGTACAAAGTCAATTACCAAATCATGTGTATAGACATCAGAACTGAAACAAACTAGCTTTGTAACAAAAGCCTAACAGTGTTACCTAACTGTAACAATAAGCAGTTACATGAATGCCGTTTCTCATAGCATTTATACCTGCAGTGTTACAAATTACTCTGAAATCCTCATTAAGGTTAAGGTTTTTCACACGTACATCTAAATAAATGCCTTACAAAACCACTAGAAATATTAAATAAGAGCACAGATAAACAAAACAGACTCTGCTACACGAATTTAGAGGATTTGCTAACGTCAGAAAAACAGACTGAGAGGAAAACTTTTAATACTTGAGACACAAGGAAACGAAGCTACCAGCTAGAGCTTTCATTTGCAGTCATTGCCAAGCGGCCTTTCCTTAAACACCTCCAGGGACGGTGTGCAGCTCGTTGCAAAGTCGAATCACCCTTTTTATAAGGAAATTACTCCTCATGTCCAACCTGGACTGTGTCCTCTCCTCCCGCCGCCGGTTCCTCGGGAGAAGCGGCCGGGCCCGCCTGCCCACAGCCCCCGACGCGCAGCGAG
>NW_005054527.1:163738-181246 GCF_000277835.1 Geospiza fortis
GGGGCGCCGGTGGCTGAGGGGAGCGCGTCCCGCCCCGGCGAGCTCCAGCCGCCTTCCCTCCTCCGGTACTGCCCTGGTTTTATTTCCCTCCTCCGGTACAGCTCCGGCTTTCCCTCCCTTCTCCGGTACAGCTCTGGTTTTCCTTCCCTCCCCTCCAGCCAGACAAGCGGCTTTTCCCCCCAGGCCTTCGTGGAGTTTGCCTGGGGAAAGGTGGGAGCGAGGCACGGCCGGGTGAGTGCGGGCAACGAGGGTTTGAATTCGCTACCAGTGCGAATGAAGGTTTGTGTTCCGTAGGATTCCCAGTGAGGGAAGCGCTTTGAGTTAGCTAAACACCAGTAATTAAAAGCTGCTAATGAGGGTGATGGCCAAAAGCACATGCGTTTTTGTATGAGTGGCTCTTTGGTAATTGTGAAAAGCGCCAATCACTTGTTTTTTTTAAAATTTTAGAAGTTTCATACTAATAAAATGGTTATAGAAACAGTAATACAGTTGGAGTAATAATAATTTGGACAATATGAGACAATAGAGACAGAGTTACGGGCGTCCGGGTACCTCTTTCTAGGCAAAATAAGCCCAAAAAAGGACCCACGTTAACAGAGGATTAACCCTTAAAAACAATAGCTTGTTGCATATTCATACTCTTCATACATGATGCATAAATTCCATTCAAATACAGGATTCTGTCTGGTCATCGTCAGCTTCTTCCTCTGAATCCTGACAGCGCCTTCGAGGCGGGAAGAAGTTTATTTCTTCTGATAATGGAGCAATAAATTATTTTTCTCTGAAAGATTTAGGTGACCTGTGGCTGCCATCTCGCTACAAGTCCTTTCTTTAAAAAAAAGTATCCTACATAGCATAGTTTCTATTTTAACAATTTTTATAACCTAAAACTATGTTCAACACCCTGCTTAAGAGAATTAATACAGCATAACTTCCTAACACAACACATATAATATTCATTTTAATATTTGCTAAAAGCCAATCATAAAATACGCATTTTTCATAGTAATGAAATCACAGTGTAAGAAACACATGTTTTATGATTGGCTTTTTGCAAGTATTAAAATGAATATTATATGTGTTGTGTTAGAAAGCTATACTGTATTAATTTTTTTAAGTAGTGGTTTAGGTTATAACATAATGTTAAAATAGAAACTGTATATGTGAGTTTTTTTTTAAGAAAGGATTGAGGTTCTTGCATCGAGACAGCAGCCACAGGACACCTGAATCTTTCAGAGAAAAAGAATTTATTACTCCATTATCAGAAGAAACTGACTTCTTCCTGCCTTGCTCAGCTCTGAAGATACTGTCAGGATTAAGAGGAAGAAGCTGACACTGACCAGCCAGAATCCTGTGTTTGAATGGAATTTATGCATCCTGTATGAGGTGTATGAACATGCAACAGGCTATTGCTTTTAAGGGTTAATTCTCTGTTAAAGTGTGTCCTTTCTCGGGCTTATTTTGCCCAGGAAGAGATATCCAAACTATCTGTAACTCTTTGTTTTTATTGTCTCATGTTGTCCTAATCCTAGTTGTCCAAATTCGTATTACTCTAATTATATCACTATTTTTATAACCATTTTATTGCCATTAAACTTTTAAAATTTAAATTTTAAAATTTCAAAAACAAGTGATTGGCATTTCCTACACTTCAGAAAGCTCTCTTGCCAGTTATTCATGAAATTTACTCTATGGACTAAAATTAGTATTTTGAATTATGCATTACTTGATGGATTTAATATGACTTAACATGACTTAATCATAGTACATCTGAGTTACTCACCAGCAAAATAACTGGCCAAACAGATTTGCTTCTGCTGAGTTTATATTCCTGGGAGTTGGAGATGGTGCTTTGTCCCAAGGAATGTCCCTGTCCCCAGTTAGTGCTGCAGGAAAACTTGGCAGCTCCATCACTCAGACCTCAGAATTTCACTGGGTACCAAGTTCCGTGCGCTGGCAAAGGTGAAAAACCAACTTTTGATTCCAAGGATAGCAGAAAATCTTCTGTCTTGAGATAACACAGTCATTCTGGTTCAAAAATCTCTATTTTTCTTGGGCTTTGCAAGAGTACTTATTATCCTGTGGCATGAAAAAATTATATTTTTTTCAAACATTAGAAAGCTGCTGTTGTCATTATATTGCAAAAGCTCTATTGTCATTACATCGCAAGGGTTCCATAGTGCTAAAGTTTCATACCTCCTTGATGGTTCTTGTAGGCAGCTCCTCTAGGCACTGACTCCTCCTTGTCCTCACAGCAGCCAACTGACTCCAGTTTCTCTTACAACCAACCCACTCTTTTATAACACTCTTCTTTTTATTGGGTACAGGTGTGGCCTGTTAACATCAGGCCTGCTCCTAATCCTTAATAATTGGTTCAGCTGCAACTCTTTAGGGTGTAAGATTACATTCTATACTACCTTTATTTACTTATATTCTATTCCCCTACATGTTGCTTTTTCATATATATTTCTTTTGGATGTAGCTTATTTTGTAAGTCTTTAGAATCTAGGTAGAACTCAGACTAAATTCACTGTGAAATCACAGAATGGTGAGGTTGGAAGAGACCTCTGAGATCAAGTCCAACCTATGCCCTAACACCTCAACCAGACTATAGCACCAAGTGCCATGTCCAGTCGATTTTTAAACAAATCCAGAGATGGTGATTCCACCACCTCCCTGGGAAGAGCATTCCAGTGCTTTATTATTCTTTTGGTGAATTTTTTTTCCCTTTCCTATCAAAGAGTTTAATCTTTTTTTTCTAATATCTTTATACATTTTCACAGGACAAGATTTGAAGTTGGCTTCAATGCCAGCTGAGCCCCAAGTTGTTTTAGGCCTACTCTGAGCATGGATTAATGTTTCTCTTGCTTCACAAATGTAAAATCAAAGTTGTAAAACACTGAATGTGTGTAATGCATCTGAAATGAGATTCTCTAACCAGCATTATACTTTATGTTGTAGAGTGTTTGTCGTGTTAAATATGTAGCTGTAAAGAAGGTTGAGTTTTACCTGAATTCTTTTTGAAATATTAGTAGCCAGACCTACAAATAATAATCCTCCATTCCATGATTTTGTGGTACATGCTGAACTTTTTTCAGAATGTATTTGATGCTTTACTGTTGAAAGTGAATTTCTCTAAGTGTTTAAAACCTGTCCCTTTTTGCCCCTGTGGCATCTCAGGTTTACATCCTTTGGCTAGTAAGGGCAGCAACTTTCCCCTTCCTATTTCCTGGCATTCCTTTGCTGTTACCTCCTTTGTGTCCCCCCTGTCTTTTTCCTATACCCTCCTTTAGAAGTTCAGAACTAGTAAAAGAACCATGGGATGTGTATCAAGAAAAATAGGCAAGAAGTTGATTAAATCAAAATACAGCATTCCCAACTTCTTTTTTCTTCTTTGTTGCCCATTCCAGTTACAAAAGTGTTACTCAGTCTTACAAAACAGAGCAAAAATAATTCTTAAAGAAAACTGAATATAACAGGAATGGAATTCATAATTATTATTATTACAGTTCCTGCAGGTTTTTTTCAAGTACTTTTTTTTTTAACAATTGTGCTATATAGAAGAATTTTAGAAACTTTATTTTTCCCTTGAAGCATTATATTGTTAAATGTATTTCTGACTGCTAATCCCATTTATTTAGATTGAGGCCTGTGTTATAGCCATGATTCTCAAATGTGGTGTTTTTCAGATCAGAGGCTAAAAATGGCACTTGGACACTGTGAAACCAGTGAGGTTCTGAGAATTACTGCTGAGCAGGTATGTGAACTCAGGCATGGAAATAGTAAGAATTGTTTTGATTATGTTTTGTGATAAACAGCTTTCCAAACATGGAACACAGCTCACTTCAGTGTTGTCTGGCCCTGTTTTGGGTCCTTCATACAACAGAGCAACGGCAGAAAAAACTGCCCTAACAGTGAATTATGATATTTTTGGTGAATTTCTGAAAGTTTTATCCCTGGAAGAGCACTTGATTTGTAATTGAGAGCACTTTTTCACTTTTCTAAGAGATTGGTCTCATGTTGAGGTAGCTTTTTGTGCTGGGTACCACAAGCCTGAGAGCTTGTGCAGAAGCTCGGGCTTCAGTGCTTTCCTGATGCTGACATGCATGGAAATGAACCAAGCACTTACACAGACCTATGATTGTTCTTTTAAGATTGTGTTGATTTTCTCTCAGACATAATTATGCTTTAGATCAGAACATGTTCAGGAAAAAAAAATCATTATTTTTTCATATTGGGACAGCACTCGAGGGTTTTTGAACATAAACCTGAAAGTGATTCTGTGTCATGTTGTGTACAAATTACAGGCAGTTTTGGGTTTCATACAAAAGTTTAAAACCACATACATTTATGTGCAATTTTTAATGATTAAATTATTATTCCATTCCAGGAGCATGCCCTTGGTGGTGATGGCACATCAAGATCCAGGATGATGGACCAAAGGTAACTGATTGCAAGTGATAAATGGGAATACTGCAGTGTATTTGAAGGAAATTGTCATGTGTTCACAGAAGTGTAAATATCCAGGTGAACTAGATCCTTTATACATGTGTCGGTAGAGGTCTTACTGTAAAAGTTGGTTTTAGGTGGTATTGTGTTTATTCAGTAAATGAAATTACTGACTTTGCTGCCACAAGCTGTAAAATAGAGGATGAGAGATGAATGAAGGAATTTCTAGTCCAAGTTTTGAGAGAATAAACAAAAGTTCTGGTAAGACTGCACAGATCTAGGTAACACAGGTAACTGCTGTCTGTTGAGATTGGGGGACATTTTTTAAATGTTTTTTTGGCACTCTTCAGCTAACAGCTTTCTATCAGTAAATGGTTTCATGATCATTGTAATTTCCTCTTACAAAAACAACCTAGCTTTTCTTCTTAGCTTTTAATATAGAATTTTCAGAGAACTGCTAGCAGTTATGAAAATATTAGGAGGGGGAATGTATAGAACTACAGTGTTCTGCATTGTAGCCTAGTCTTTTAATATTTGGGATTCTGTGTGACTCAATGAAATATTAATATTGTGTGAATGGTAATTTATTATGTCCCATTATATGTTCTATTTCTGCTATCTTGAACCCTTGCTGTTAATAATCATTATTTAAAAGTAGTGATTAAATTTGTACATTTGATTCTGAGGAATGTCGAGCTTGGAACTCAAGGAAAGTGACTGCTCTGTTCTGGCCTCTAGATTAAAAATTCTTTAAAACTAGTTAATTATCAGAGCAGATCAGCATTTCCAAAACTTATTCTAATCATGTTTTTCAACTTCTTAGCTTGTCAGCTCTAATCACAGAGTATGGAAAACAGGTGGAGGAAATGAGAGAGCAGCTGCAGCTTTATCAGGTATGGGCATTCCCTACATTTCACACTGGAAATTTCTCCTTTTAGTGGTGTGAATATGTAGGGCACTAGTTTTTGTCATGCTTCACAAAGCTGCTGGACTGCAGGCTGCCTCAAGGGGATGAGTGGAGAGCTCCTGTGAAAAGGAGATTGTCCAAATTGCAACAGTGTCATCGTGGGGGTTGAGGTGAAAGGGATCCATCTTCCTTTCACATGACTGAAAACATAAGTGACATTAAAACTTTTGGTACACAGAAAGCAATTTTTGTTTGTGATCTTCACGCAGAAGTTACACACTGCTTTTGGTTTAATGCACTTAATTGGTTTGATCTGTCCATCATAAGGATTTTGCAAATAGTCTTGCAGCTTGATCAGTTTCAGGAGGCAACAGAAGCACTATGGCTTCCTTGCACTAGTAAACAAAACAGCCAAGTTGGTCCATATAACTGGAGTTTCTCCTCAGTTAATTGCTAAACTTTTTATGCTTGCAGCATAAAAGATGAGTTATCCACTCTACCCCTAAGAACCTGAGTTAATTAAAAATCAATCTGTAGGAGCCATAAGAATTTCAAAAGGTTAAGTTTTACATCTGTAATAACTTCCAAATGCTGAGGTGTAGCAGGACTTGGCAGCCATTAAATTCAAGTGGCATCCTGTGACTTGCCTTAAAAAAGCAATTGACTTTCAATTACAGTATTGTGCTGGATTAAATTGTCCATCTTTTACAATGTCAGTCAGAAATACAGAATTGACAGTGTTACCAGAGTTTGTGTTATTTAAATGAGTGCTAACTCTTGAATGTCTTTGTGTCAGGCACAAATGGGTGGGATGAAGAAAAAATTGGAAGAAGTCACCAAGGAAAATGAAAGGTAAATAATTGCACTGCCATGTTGCTGCTACTGTGTCTCATGATTTCTAAACATTAAAAAGCTTTTTTTTCCTAGGACCTTGAAATCTTTGAGATCTTCTACTTAGTAAACTCAGGATCCTAATCTCAGGATCTTGAAGTGCTTAATACAGATTACAGCACCAGGTAGAGAAGATTTTACCATGTCACTAAAAGAACTAGATGTGACACTATCTCAAATTGTTCATTTTGTTTATAGAACATAATTGAATGTATTTAAATTTGACTTGGAGGGAAGTAGTATGTATAGGTGGAAGGCACAGTATATTTCAGTTGTAAAAAAAAAATCCCTTTCTAAAGAAATACCTTGCTGAACTTAGTTCTTTGAATTTCAGGCTGCATGCAGAGTTGAAAGAGCCTCTTGAGAAGCAACTGGAGGCTCTTCCTTATGTGCATCTGGAAACTGATATTCCTGCAGATGAAGGCACAGTGAGAACCCTTCAAGAGGAACTACGTGTGGCAAAGCAAGTGTGTGAGATGAAACATATTGTTTTATTTCTCTTGTTGTGCCTTGGCAGATTAGGGGAGGCTGTTTTATTTCTTGATTCAGAAATCATTTGGTCAGAGTTGCTTGAGGCTGTTTTGAGCCCCTCTTGAACTCAGAGATTGAAGAAACTTCTTTCCTAGATTCATAAAATAATTTTTAATATTTGTGTCAGTAATTTTACCTAGTTGACTTCATCTCTATGTCAAATTCATGATCAGCAACTCCATTAAATATTTTGTTCAGTTCAAGCTTTTTGTAGCAACTTGTCATTTTAATCCAAACTGTTGTAATGTGATATGAGGGGGGAAGTGTGGGATGTAGAAAACAGTATCTAAATGTAAAAATACAAGTGAACTTTGTTCAGTTTATTGCAATATATCAATTGAATTTTGGTATTTGAATAGTATCTATACTGCAGGCCTACCTTAAAGACCTGTGAAATTTTAAGCTCTTCAAAAAAAAAAAAAGGCAAAAAACTGGAAGTGGAATTGAACTTCCAAGCATCTTGTTTTTCTGCACTTGAATTTAAATTTTAAAATATGTGCAGAGAACAGTAGAGCTGATGGCATTTCTTCAAAATAGAAGTTAAGACCTGTCTTTTTAGCCAATGACAGATGAAGACAAAGGTGCTGTAATAGAATATTGTTCTGTAAATTAGGAGAGAGACCAAGCAGTCGAGCGCTGGCAGACGCTGTCGCAGGAGCACGACCGCCTTCAGCAGCAGTACCAGGAGCGCCTGACCAGAACACATGTTCTCATAGCTGAGAGGAAAAAGCAGAGTGTAATTTTCATTTATTTTTGTTCTTTTTTTCTTTTTCATATACATATCTATGTGTACACAAAATGTGCACGTGCATATAAATAATCCTGTGTTTGAATTGCACAGTCGGAAATCTTCAGGACGGCAAAACGTGGAAAAGTTGCTTAAGATTTCTGAATTCTTAGGGGAAAGTCTTTCTTTATCTGTTCTCCTTTAAATAGCTGGAAAAGAAGTCACTATTTCCTGCTGTTATTCATTAAAGAAGCAAACAGGTGAAAAAATTAAGTTCAGTAATCTTTGTCTAATGCTAGCTTGTGTTTAGCAGCCTGTTTCTCTTCTGCTGAATCTTGGGAAGTCCTTTCAGGAAATTTTTAGAAAAGCTGTTGTGCTCTGATGAGCCATGTAAAGATGCTCAGTGTGTGAACAACTAATAGAAACTTGATGCATTTATGTACTTTGCTACATGTATTCCTAGGAGAGAACCTACAAATTCTTTTAATGTTTCCTCTCTATTTTCAAACACACTTGGCTTGTGGGCACAGTTACAGCTCACCTCAGAAATATTTTTTTACTGATTTTTGGGTTTTTGTGGTATTAAGTTCACCTTGGTAGTGTGATCCTTTCTGAGAAAAAGGATAAGTGTCTGTGCAGCTGTTGTACTCTGTCAAATTTCATAATTATTTCAAGGAATAATTAAGAGGACTCTGATCTTTGTGTAGTTCCAACTTTCTGCTCCTGTTTCTTCTACTAGATTATTTTTTGTGTTGTATTGTCAGTTACTAATAACACACTCATACAGTAGAGTATAGAGAGCCATTGGTAGCTGTTGTAGGGCTTCTAGATTACATTTCTTATTAGTAACTAAATTTTTGGTGCATTTCAATTCTACCTTGACAAGAACAAGGCTAAACAGCCTTTTATTCTTAAATGTCTCCCAGAGAAAACAGCTCTCCAGTTAAATAAGCTTTTGTTTTAGGTTTAGCTTTCAATGAAGGAGCAGCAAACAGCTGTCAGAGGTAAATAGAAATAGCTAAGATCAAGTAGAATTGGAATTGACAGAAGGCAAGGAGGAGAGGGGACATCATAAGGACTGGATGCAGAAGGTAAGGGAGTGGCAGGAACAGGTTCCTAGCATAGCCTTGGCCTCGAGACTGTTAGATGGCACAATTAAAAAACACTTCAGTCCTCTCTCTGCTCTGAAGGCACCTGGCATGCTGCAGATGGTTTTCCTGAGTTATGCCAGTTCTCCTAGAATGATGGAGTTCACATTCAGACACTCAAAAACTTAACTGAGTTGTGTTTTTTAGGGATACAAGCCATCCTGTATGGCAAAGAACAAATTAAAATGTCCATAACAGGCATTTTTTAATCAATGGATGCATGTCTGTTACTTTGCTTAGCAAAAATACTTGTAGTAGCACCACTGTCTCTATGACTCTTTAAAAACACTGTTCATGTGTCCCTTCATGTTTTCTTAGTAAGTGCATGTGAGGTTTGGAAGGAGGCAGTTTGTGACCCAGGAAAAATTAGATAAATTGTTCAGTAGGAAATCTAATTTATGGGGTATGAAATCAACAGCTAAAAACAATCCAGCTGAAATCTGTGAAGTCACACTGCTACATGTATAAGTTTTTTTAAAATGTTTTCAGTTGACAATGAAGCTTTCTAATTACTCACTCTTTCTGACTATAATTATTATAAGAAACTCTGAATTCTCTTTTTAGGATCAGCTGAGTAGCATTCAGCAGCTGACTCGCCAACTGCACGTGGTGAGTAAAACCTGCACAGTGAACTAGTAATTTATTTCTTTTCCTAATAGCCCCTCAAAGTACAAAACCAAAGCAAAAAGGCCTTCACACATACCTGGGGCCCCTTAAATTTGCAGACTTCAGTGGTAAGCTTACACTCAGAGTTACAGTATGTGGCTAGTGTACTTCACACATGTCTTCACAAAGGAAACATTTCTTTCAATTATGCCCTCTTGCATATGCTCTGTCTGGCACATTTTTATCCATTCCTGTTTTGGTACTGCTGTCTTCAGTGTCCTTGTCACCTTTATGCACATTTTGCTGAGCTCTAATAACCTTCCAGTGCTTTATCCACATCCTTACACTGTGAGACCTCTTAGTTAATAAGCTTTAGCCTAGGCCTTCCAAAATTGACAAGCAGTTTTAATAGAATCACTCAAGTAGCTTTTTGTTGAAAAATTGAGGTGAAAGAGGGGGTGAGGTTTTTGACTGGGCAGCTTGTTCTTGATTCCTGTATGATTTTTTTTTTTTGAGTGTTTGGAGTACTGGCAAAAAGATTCCTAACCTACTCTAACAGTCTAATCTTGGTTTTTATCACTGAAATCTTTTTTCCTCACATCACAGAAAAGAGTTAAGACAATATTTAAGATAAAGATAATCCATTTGTTTGCATTATCCAAGAAACATTTGGCACCATCTGCTGCCAAAGGCATAAAGATGTCATGGAAAAAAGCATGAAGCCATTTTTTTGAACTAACAAACTGAAAAATAGGAAGTCAGGAGACATGTTAATTAGTGACATTTTTTATTGTGGTAAAACAGCTGTGTTTCCTAGATGTGCTCAGGTTGGAATTGTTCAGCATAATCTCTGGAAATGAGATTCAGTATTGAGGCAAGAGTGTTCACTGCTGATGTTAAAATATTTAGGGTAGTAAAAAACTGAAGTAAACTGCAGAAATTTGCAGAAAGATCTTGTTGATTATCTGAGTTCATTTCATCTGATATTTTGTTGTTTTTAATGAAACCAAAATAATAGATCTGGGCAAGATGGGGGTTTTTACTTTGAGTACTCCGTGGTGGTCTGGAAATGAACTGTTAGCACTCAGGTACTGTAGAAGTAGGAAGTGCCTGAAAACAATTTCTTAGCAACAGTCAAAAAAAAAAACCAAGAAGAACATTAGCGTTTCACAGGAGGGAGGGGGGAAAAGAAGAATATTGTGCATTTTGAATGCTGCCTGCCATTGTGGTCATCTTTACTGTCTCAGTGTAAGGCATGTGTAACATTTTCAACACTATAGTGAATATATTACAAATCTCTCTTTATTTCACAGACCAACCAGCAGTTTCTGCAAACTGTGACAGAACAAGATGTGGAGCTAGAGCAGCTACGAAAACAACTGAGGTATAAAGCAGGCAGATTAAAAAAATAATTGACATCTTTTCTGTAGCTTTTCCTGACCTGCTGCTGTGTCATGGGCCTTGTTTGTACTACAAGCTAATTTCATCCTCATAGTTAAAATGGTTTCAATAACTGTCTCTGAAGTTTGCCAGACATCATTAGTGTTATATATGGTAACATATTTCCAGTTAGTGTTGTTTGCTTCAGCTTTTCCCTGAAATAGTCAACATTTGACCTTTGACTGAAAAGAAATTGTCTGTATCACATCACAATTGATTCTGAAGATAGGCTTTCATTAGAATGCAATTTGCTCAAAAGCCAGCTGCATGGTTGCTCATTACAGTGCTGAAATTTGAATTTTCAAACAAGCTTCCAACTTTTAATTTTTTTAATAAAATTTGCTTTCAACTCTTATCAATAAAGAGCTCTTAAACCATAGGTTCTGTGAAAAGCAAAGGTAAAAGAAGTGTTAATTACATTCCTGAAGTATAGCAAGAGAAAGGAGAAATAATATCTGTACAAAATTTCATCATTATTTGTGTTTACAGCTCAAGTCTATTCAATGCCAGTTTACTGTGTCTCTTCTCTCTTTTAACTAGTGATGGTTGATGTCAAATTAAAATTTTATTTCATTCAGTGGATTTATGAAGTGAGAGTAAAACAAGCAATTCAGTCATTATCCATCTCTAGTTGCAGACACTGATATGCTCACCTTCCTCTCAGATCAGGCTAAAGTCCTTGCACCCCTAAAAACAGTGTTTTACTCCCAAAGTTAATGGGAGCAGCTCTGTCTGGCCGTAAAAAGTGCTGCAGTGTTTCTCCAAGAAGTCTGGAATATTTTCACCAGTTGCTTCTATAACATCAAGATGTAGTCTGCATGGATTATATAGCATATGGTGCTGACAATTCTAATCCTTTGGGATTGTTTCCATAGTTTTACATGATTTATGGGAATAGAATACTAAGTCAGGAATGCAAAAATAAATTTTAAAAAACCAACTTGTGTGTTAGAGAATTGAGGCTTAAATTAGCTTTGTGTGGCCTGGATAAAACACAAATTAAGAAACTTGGCATAGCTAGGGCATGAATCTGCATTTCCGAATCTTAAAGCTCCTAAACAGAGATAACTTGCCAAAATTAGGTCAAAGATACAGTGTACAGTAAAGAATAAAAGCTGTATCTTTAGAATCAGTTTGTTGCCTGTAGAATGCAGACCTCTTTGAATCTGAACCTGATTGTTAAAATGCATTGTTAATGCTTAAGGTATTCTGATTTTTATGACCACTTTTCTTATTTTTCCCTTCTTATGCTGCCTTTTGAGTTTATATTTTGTTTTACAACACTTCTAAAATATTTTGCAGGAGGCAATTTAATGTCCTCCTGAATTTCCAGTACTTCTTGCAGGAGAAAGATGCAATATCTCAGATGCACTAAGGTCAAAGTTTTGGGCTCACACTGAAGACCATGTGTTTAGGAATAATGTTTTTATTGTAGTTTTTGCATCTTAAAGAAACTGTAACCCTAAATTAACTTATCCAATTAATTGGGCTGAAATGAAGTATTTGTTATAAAATTGCTTGGGTTGTGTATATTTTGCTTAAGATTTTCATGTATGCTTGACTTTTATGCCCTTAATTCAAAATCAGTATTTCTAGAAGAAATATTTACTTGAAGTTGATTGTTAAAAGTATGAAATATTTTCCAGCTTCTTTCATGACCATTGGTGCTGCAGTTTGCATGAGCTAATCTAATACAGGTTTGCTCACTTTTACCTTTATGATAGAGTCAGTCATTGGTTTTTAAATTTAGCCTAATATGCAGCTGAATAATTGGGTTACACCCCAGGTGAAGGCTCTGTGTCTTTCTGTTCCCAAGTCACAGGAGTGGCAGGGTTGCTTTTTTCAAAAGACTTTTCTACTGAGGATGAAGAGCCACTATTCATTAACATGATTCACCAACTATTCCTGGGGATTTTTTCCCCCTCTTCTCCTTCAGATTACAAAGCACATCAGCTGAATCCTTCAAAGTGTATAATGATTGTTTTAATTCCTGGTCCTGTTGCTTTAAAGAGTGAAATCTAATTCTGCAAAAGACTTCTCTGTTATGTATCTGTGACAGATTATAGCTAAGTTATTGAATCACTTGAAGTTTTTGATTTCCTAGTCCCTCTTTAATCAATGCATACACCTTTCTTATGATCTGTGAGGTAATTCCCACAGGACTTTTGGAATTTGGTGTTCCTCTCTCTCTGTGCCACATAGGAAGAAGGAGGAAAACCTCTTCTGCCCTGTGAGAACAGTATTGTGGAATTTTTCTGCTCTTCCCAGCTATTGTGACAAAATTGTAATTGAGCCATTTTTTCACCCTCTCTTATAACTGGTTTTTGGGTTTTTTTGGTTTTTTTTTATATACAGGCAAGCCAAAATAGATGGGCAGGCAGCAAATGCTAAGCTTGAAGAAATGGTGGCATTGAAAGAGAAGCTTCAGAGCCAATTGGAGAGAAAGGTATTCAAAGAAAGGAATCATTTCTGTTGCAACTGAGTGGGCAGTCATTTTCTGAATGCTGATGTTAAATGAACTGCAAGTTGTTATCTAGCTTGTTTTATGTGACTATATCTTTATTTTGTTCAGCTCAGATCAGGTCTGGATGATACTTTCATTCTTTCCAGGAAGAAGACAGGATGTCTGCCCAGGAGAGAGAAACAGCATCTGACAAACGCTTGCAGCAAATGCAGTCTAACATAAAACAGTTGGAAATAAGGTAAAGAGAGCTCCCTGTGTGTTGCTAACAGGATACATGCAAAAATTTATACCCTACAAAAATAGAGAGGTTGTCTGTCCTTGCATGTTTTGTGGCAAACATGTTAGGAAGTAACAAAGATGTTTCTGATGATCCCTCTGTCCTTTCTCATGCCTGCCAATACTGACAATCATAATTAAACAATGAGAATTCCTGAGCTGTTGTGAAATTACCAGTGACTTTCTTCCTCTAAAACTGTATCTGCAACTTCATTGCCCACATCCAATTATTCAGTTTCCTCCACAGAGGAAAACTTTATTTCTTCTGGGGCTGTTCTGTTCTGGTTTAATATAGAACATTTTTCAGTGATCTATCCCAGGATATCACTGGGATTCTTCAAAGGATCTTCTGAGATTAGATATCTGAGTTAACTCCTGTAATTCTGTTTCTTTCTAGGACTTGATTGATCATCAAACTCAAAACACTCTGTTCAAAAAAAACCAAGCAGAAAACAATGCAATTTGGGCAATTTTTGAATAGATACTTACTCATAGCTCAGTTTGAATGGATCAGTGTCCTGATTAACCATCACATTGTCAAATTTCTACTGTCTTGCAGATTGTGTGTGGCTGTTCAAGATGCTGAACAGCTGAGAACAGAAAAAGTAGCCCTGGAGGAACAGATCAGAGAGCTTCAGGCCAAGTCTGCCAATCTAGAAAGTGAGACATATGATGCTGTTGCCAAAGTCCAAGATTGCATACAGCTCTTGGAAGAAGCGAACCTGCAAAAAAGTCAGGTAAGCCAGGTGTTTCCTAGAAATTAGGATATTTAGAATACACAAGCTAGCTTCTTTCATTAAGATTAGTCATGCACAGGGAGCAAACTGGGATGTGACCACTCATCATTCAGATTTGTCATACATTACAAACTTCAAAGCATATGTTGAGTGCCTGGATCAAGGTCATCTAAGTGATAACACTGTACCTAAACATGAATCTGCCAAAGTTTTTGACAATAATTCAGAGTTTCTTACCCAGTACTGGTGTCAGGAAAAAAAAGGAAGGTTCTGTTACAAATTTATAACTGTTAAAGACAAGACATAGGAAACAAGGAAAGTGCAGAGTCATCAACAAAGAAACCTAGACATGTGAAGGGGTTTAAAAAAAACTTTTGTATACAATGTGTGATTAAACTATCATAGAAAACCGTTTGTGCCAAAAATATTGATATGAAGACATGGCTCAAGGAGCCAAAACCAAGCAGACAATTCTTAATTTACTCCTCTGGCTTAAACATCCTGAATTTTTCAAACTGGGAAGAAAATTCAATGAACATAAGGAAAAAAGATAACGTTCAGTTAATGAAGAGAATAAAAAACATGCACATTAATATACATATCTGTTAACACTTTGTGTTTCAAATTGTTTTCTCCTTGCTCTGCGGGAGACTGAGGTGGAAATTTTGCTCTGGGTTCCTGTGCTTTCTTCTGTATAACTCCATGCTCAGCCAAAATCTCCAAGTCCCAATAGAAAAAGGCCTCTACTGACACTAACTCTCTGTGTGGTTCTGATTTACAAGAATGTGCATTTAGTGCCACATGTTTTCAGTGTCAGTGTTACTGAGTCTCAGTGTAAAAAGTAAAAGGGAAGAGAAGGTGTTTTTTGAGCAATGTGTGTTTTCCTCTTGGTGCTCTTAGTATCACACTGAAATATCAGTGATATTTCATTTTGTTATTTTTCTTTTAGGCACTCTTTGGGGAGAAACAAAAGGAAGAAGAGATCAAAAAACTGCAGGATGAAATGTCTCAACTTGCAGAAAATACTGCTGCAAGAATTAGAAAGGAAGTAAGTTATGATGTTCTGAAAGATGGGAAGATTTTTTGGTTTTCCTCTGGTGCATGGTCATCACAAACAGTTTTCTCACAAGAGTTTGGATAATCTAAGTGGCAAGGCAGCATGCTGATAGCACCATCCTCTTCAGCATTTATTGTCCAGACACGTGTTCTAAACAAGAAGCAAAACTGTTGGTGTCTCTGCAGACACTGGCATGGAGAAGGCTGCACTGTGAAGATGTGAATGGCACTTGTGGTGTCTTCATTTGTGCTTTTTTCTCCTAAACACCTTCAGTTAAAGTAGTGTGGATTGATTATAAACATTCTTTTAACATTTATGTCATAAGAGCTGTCAGCTATTGCAGTCCCAGCTATTTTCATGCTTTGGATACATGCACCACCTATATCCTACATATATATGTCAAAAAGCAAGATGGAAAAATAGTTAGTGGGACTAATTTTGGAGTTTTGTTTTGGTCACAGGTAGACACTGCAAAGAAGCAATGTAACATGCAGGTTTCTCGGCTGACAGAAGAAGTTTCAGCTCTTCAGATGGTATGGAGTTGAGTGATAAAAATACTTTCAGTAGCAAAACATTCTGAGACTTTAACTAAGACTTTTGCTGATCAAATATTTCCACTAGAATTTGGTATTTTAGGTCAACCAATGTGTGATTAATGAGTAATTGTGTAGGACAGTCCTCTCTTGCTGTACAGCACATTACATCCTGCATGTCTCCAGAGATGAATTCTCAGGAATTTTGACAGTGAGATCTGTGCTCTAGAAAATATTTCCCATGTGATGGCACTTCTTCAGTATCCCTGTTTCTTTCAGAGACACTAAACTCAGCCTTCCATGCTTATCTGTACTTGTGTGTGTACAAAGGAAAGCTGATATGCAAGCTGAGAAAGTATCCTAAGAGAAAGTCTATAGATCACAGACATCCTATTTCTGAATGAACCAGGAACTTGTAATAAATTATGCAGGTGACCAGAAGAATTCAGTGCTTATGCACCAATTTACGCATTAAGTTTAATTTAAAAGGTTTCATTTGATGTGCCTTGGTCTGTATATTGAGTGATCCTATAGAGAAAATAATGAACAGGTAAACAAAATCAAATGCATCCATGGCAGCAGCAAGAACTGCATTTACACTGGGTGATGTTTGGCTTCAGCACTTCCTGAGTTTTTCTTTTGATTTATTAAATCTTGTTTAAAAATTACTTTTATGAAAAGGAATGTGCAGAAAAACAAAGTCGAATTGAACGAGCCATTAGAGAAAAGAGAGCAGTGGAAGAAGAACTTGAAAAGGTAAGGCAATTGTATGTATTTTACATCACATTCAAGATCTCTTTACAGAAGGAACAATACATAGATTTTTTTATCCATTTTTCATGTATTTCTCCCTTAATTTCTTATTTTATTTTTGAGTAGATTTTCTTAATTGTAAATTTTCATATATTTACTTTAAGGTTGTTTGCATTCTTTTTTTTTTAATCCAGAAGGTCTTTTAAAGCAGCAACACCAAACTGAAAAAGAAAGTTCTTTGAAAAGTGTAAAAAGTAAAAGAGATGTTTAGCAAAACCAAAAGAATGCTGGTAGATATTCCAGTTAAGATTAATAGACAGAATACAAAATAAATGTCTGATCATTGGAAACTTTCCTCTTTTTCAAGTGGCAGCAACCATGTTAGAAATACAGTTTAGTTTTAAATCATGGGAAAAGAGGTTGCAATGAGGAGTACACTGACATGTAAGTTGACTCTTCAGATTTACAGGGAGCACAGAGAGCATGAATCTGACAGTAGGAAGCTGGAGCAGCTGCATCAGAAGTGTTTACTTGCAGAAGCTGCCAAGGATGACCTGCAGCGGAGTCTGCAGGTGACACAAAATAAACTGAAACAGCTGGAAATGAAGTAAGTGATGTTGCAGGTGTTTACAGAAGTAAGAAGAGAGAACAGTGGAAATTACTTGGACTATTTAAACTTTTCAATGTGTGTTGTTAGGGCTTTGTCAAATCTTTTCATTCAGTAGCAGACCTAGTATTAAGATACCATAAGTGTGAAACTAAGATTGATTTTATCAATTCCATCATCATGATAAAGTTCTTTGCTGATTTGTGGATAGCTCCCAGTCTATTTCTTTCATTCTCTGGTTCAGGAGTTGTTCAGTTCTTCAGTTGCAGCCAGACTTTCCTTCTCTTTTAGCTCTGAGGAAGAGAAATCCCGTTGCCAGGAAGTTATCTGTAAATTGCAAAGCACTCTGGATTCAGAAAGAGAAAAGAGTTCCTTTGTCAGT